>NW_016165599.1:3879-19922 GCF_001687245.7 Rhagoletis zephyria | reverse complement strand
CAACATATGTATTTACATACTCACGCTGCGATTAGGTTATAAATGTTTGCCCGGAGCTGCGCCGTCTGTTACTCAAAATACGAATTACACACATATAGCTTTTGTCCAAGAATGATAGCGGTCCGAGATCGGCGCAACCTTTGTATTCTCTCAATCGTGGCTTTTGTCTCCTTCTCTCACTTCCAGTGCAAGCACGGTTTACAAAATGATGCTGATGTGATTTTGTATGGAAAATCCCTTATGCCCATATATTTGAATAAAATAAACATACTTAGAAGATATCAACCAATACTTCCCACATACCTAGGGTTCGAAATTTCAGACTTTGGTATCGATACTGAGTACTCATTCTGGCATCGAGCTCATGGTATCGATACTTTAAAAGTATCAGGGAAAAAGTATCGATACTACTCAGTATCGGACTCATTCAAATATGTTGTTTGGGATACTAAAATTATTTTATTTTTCCATCCTATATCCAGTTATTTCCTGAAATTAAAACAATATACATTTAAAATATTTGATTTTTATTTCATTGCAGAACTTACTTTCACGTTCGAAGTAATTTTACAGTTAAATGTACATACATATATACATATATATTTTATTAAGAATTCTTGTAAACTTTTGGGTATGCAGCCTATTCAATTTTAGTATAATAATGTGCAAGTTTGAATTAAAAGTCAACGGTACTAGGCTACACGTAAAGTTGAATAGGTTACAAAACTGCATACCCAAAAGGTTTCTAAAAATTCTGCATCTTCGTGAACTTTGCGTAAAGTTTTATGGCCTTATTCATAAAAAATAAAAAAGGTTTATAAACTGAAAAATGTATGAAAATGTCATTTTATTAAGCTCTTTAACCCTACTTTATTTTTTATGAATAAGGCCATTAAACTTTAACTTATTTGGTTTATGTTATGCAACAGACTACACGAAATTTCAGTTTATTTCAAGTGATGGACAAAATGGTTTGATAGTAATCCATATAAGCAAAGAAAATTGGGTTGCTAATGGAAGAAAAAATTTAAAGTGTATTTTTTAAAAAGTTTTCGATACTACGAGTACCTTACAAAGTATCGAGTAAAATCACCAAATAAGGTATCGAGTATTAAAGTACTCATTTTTATACCCTCAGTATCAATGATTACTCAATATTGATAGTATCGTTCGAACCCTACACATACCAAACGAAAGGAAAGTAATTTTTGATTAAAGAAAACAAAAACAAAATAATTCGAGTGGTTTTTGAGCACTTTGGTAATAAAAAAATTTGCAATTTTTTTCAAAAATTTTTTACCTTAAAATGCTCAATATTGGCTTAATTTATATAAAATTTGTACACGATAATATTTCTACTGCTCCAAGGAACCTATATCCCGAAAACGAGAGTTATATCTGCAAATCACTTCAAAGCACTTAAAAGGCTCAAAATTTACCCCAAAATAAGACAACATTTACCGTAGTTTCTACAACAGACACCGAATTGGTTACTTGCAGAGATGTATCTGTCGATAGGCTTAGAATTTTGTCTTTGAAACGCCACACTTTTCTTTGAAATCGCTTCACTAGTATTCTACGTCAAAATTTGTGTTAACTCCAGACTTATTTCAAAAATTTTCCACACATTTACAATGAACTCACAAAACTTATTATTTCTTTAAATAGTAAAAATATTCTTCTTTCCAAAGCCATATAAAAACTGGAAATTGGGTAAAAAATTAACAGAGCTGTTTAAGCCGCCGCTTAAACTTAATTCAGCGGCCGTGCACGCATCCTTTGGCCGTGCGCGCATCCTTTGGCCGCAGCGGTGTCGAGGCGACTCCGAAAATGATTCTCGAGCGCGCACGGACGCCTACCATCATCGTGCCAAGTTGGTCGAAATTCAGTTCAGTTATTAACGCCGGTCTACGCGCACGCGTCCTAGTATTGGAAGTCAATATGAGATTATCTTCAAATAAATTTGATACATGTATATGCAAATATATACACATTGGAAATTTTAAACTTTTGTAGCATTTGAAACTTTGTAACTCTAAAAAGTGTGTGAATAAACAAACTAAAACTCGAAACTCAAATCTTTCCCTTAACCGGAAAACAAGTGTACACATAAAAAAAGGTGAGTGCAAAGGCGACCAGTGGAATTAATCATGGTTCTTCGAGTAGAGCTGTAAAACTATCGATACTATCGAATGGGTCTATTTTTTTGCACTATCGAATGGTCGTTGGCCACTATCGATAGCCTTTCTTTGAGGAAATATACAAATTTATTATATTATATGTACTATTTAGTACGCATGTTTGTATTTCTGAAAATGGGAATTTGGCAACATTTTTTTGCTAACACATCACTTTTTTTACCTGTTACCGGGTTTTGCACGGTTCAAGTATTGAATTCAATTCTCAAACTACACTGAGAAAAAAACGCGTTGCAAAATTTAAAATTTTTTATTTGATTACCGTTTAAAATTGTTCGTATTTAACCCTCTACCCGTTTTTTTTTAAAATAATGATTTTAAGTCACCCATAATTTTGGTAGTTAGGCAACTCTGAGCAATGTTTCAAACTCAGTTTCAATTTACCTGTGAAAATACGTACGCTAGGTGTAAAAATATTTCGACCGTCTGTCGACGGTCAAAACGGTTTAAGGTAGAAAAAAATTCGGACATGCATTTGTATGTAATACAAGAGGGATGTTTGATTTCTTCAAATATTTGATCAAAAATAAGTATATACGAAAAAAATAAAAGTAAATATAATTCTAAAGACCAAATATAAAACTAGAGGAGGGATATTACTGTCTTATTTAGTGTGAATGTTTGTAAACAAGTTTTTATTAGGCGCCTAACACAAAATTTAGTATTTATTATGGTTATAAATTTAAATTAAAATAAATGGTTATAAATTGTTTACAATGTTTACATAGATTTTTTCCCAAGTTATTAATATTTGTCGAAGTTTTGGGAAGGGCAGGCAATTGCAAAGCAGAGACACCTCTCGACTTACGAAAATCACGCTGTACCAATCCCTCATGACACCCGTCCTTTTTATATAGCGCATAAGCCGGGGCACGTAGACAAACAACTGTATGAGCCTGACGCTACGTTGAAAAATAAACTCGGACTCGGGCCTCCTTGGGTGAGAGTAAAAGCAATGGCGCGAACGAACACTGTAGAAGCATCAAGAGAAGAAGGACCTCCTCCTCCTGTCTTCCTATGATCAACTATATCAACTTCGCAAAGCAAAAGAGGCAGTTGACGAAGCTGTTTGGTATCGGCCAAAACAGAAAACATTTGAAGTTCCTAATATGAAAGGACACAAAAATACACTCCACTGATGAGGTGATCGGGCTGTACTTACTCAATATCTCAAACCGTCAAGTCGTTTGGGTTTTCGCATCCTCTGTTGTGAGGACCCAATTACTGCTCATATGATTATACAGGGTGTCCCAGAAGTAACCTGCCAAACTTTAGGGGAAGGTAGGTGGGGGGTGAGCTCTCTGATAAACAAAAAATTTTCAGGTACAAGTGTTACCGTTTTTGAAGTATTTACATTTTTTTGAATTAAAAAAAATCGTGCATTTTCATTTTCACAAAAAAGATTACTACCATTTTTTGATTATAAAGCAGACTTTTGACATTTCTCAAGATGCAAACATTAAGCATAGCTTTTCCACATTGAAATTTTTTGAGACGGGAGATTTTCTTTTAAATATTTGGGATTTAATAAAAGAGTAAAATAGCAAGTTCATGTGCTCGATAATCAAATTTGAACGTTTTTCTCAAGCGTTTTAAAGATCCTTTAAATAATATCGATGTGCAGAAATGAAGTAATAAAATAAAATCCAGTTTAAAAACATTTATTTATTTAAAAGCTTTTTTTATTTTATATTAAACAGAATAAATAAATTTACATAACAAAACTCTTTTTTTTAATAGTCCGAAGAAGATGTATTGATAGATATTTCGTCATTAAAGCATAGTCCGAAACAGGCTTCGGAGAAGGTTGTATGGGCTCATTGCCTCACAATTAAACGAGTCACAATTCAGAATTCTCCCGAAGTGAAGTATCCAGAAGTAATTCAGGATACAAAACTGTCGTGCAAATCTAACGAGGAACACAAAACCTCTAAAGAATTGGCAGCATTTTTGCAATGTAAGCAGGTCTTTGGCAAAACGTGGGGTGTGTCACGATAGGGAATCCTCTGGATTTATAACTCTATGATCAGACCCATAATTATCTATGCGTCAGTGGTATAGTGGAACAGATTCTCAATCAATAGCGTGGGAAGTCTGCTTGCTAAACTTCAAAGAACTACTGCCGTGTGCTGTCCTGAAGCTTTCTCTACAATACGCGGCGCTGCTCTTGATGCATTGCTGCACTTACCGTCACTTTGGTCTTCATACGAGGGGAAGCTTTAAAGGCCACCTGCAGACTAAAAAGAAACGGATGCTGGTATAGCACTGAGTGGGGCAAGGCGGAAATTGCTAGCGGCAGAGATCTGAGCACTTGTGTATTTTCAGTGCCACAGGATAGTACGCCACCTTTACCTTTGTTGAAGAGATTCTATAATGTTTAGTTCCCTGCGGCTGAATGCTGGTTTAATACCAGCACTGAGCCCGGAATCACACATTATCGAATCTTCAATGATGGCTCCAAAACTGACTCTCTCTTGGACTTTTCTATGGGGAAGTATGCTTCGGTCTTCCAGGCTGAGGTGTTTGCACAAGAATGATAGAATATAAGATTGCGCCGATTGCAGCAGAATTCATGAGATTAATTTTGGCATGACGTCATCGTAGAGTTGACAACTGAGAACGGCAAATAAAACTGCTCTCTAGTGATGTGCTGAATTGTCGGTACCCAATACTTAAAAAATATTTCGGTACCTAATACTTCCTTTTTGGTACCCGATACCGATTTTTTACATTAAACCTTCACCATTATACGCATTTCAAGTTTAGAAAAAACTTTCATTACTAATTTAAATGATATCGGCTAAAATACACTTGACCTTATCGCAACACAGAAATTTTATTTTATCAGTTTTAACCTTAGTCGATCCAAGGTTCAAGAAAAATGCCCTGAAGGATGAAGAAGCCTTTCAGAGGGGAGATTCTGTAACCAGTTATCGACAAGTTTCGAATCGATATCGTACTTGTTGACGTAAAAATATTTCATATCATATGTCAACAAAACCGATACCGATTCGAAAATTGTCGCTAACTGGTTACAGAATCTGCCCCCATGCCTACAAAAATGATATCGTCCGATTCAGCTGGAACAAAAATGCTTCAAACAAGTAAGAGTTTCTCTGTATTATGGCCTCAAACCGACATCTTTCATTTGAATCAGTATTAAAAGCTCTATTGGCTCCTTCATTCATTCACACCTAAATGTTTCGGTACCGAGTATCGAGACAATTGGTTCTTTTTAAATCGGTACCGAATATCGATAAATACTTAAAAGTATTAACTCAGCACATCACTACTGCTGTCAACTCGACTGTGAAGCTGACAGCTGATTCTGTCAAATTCACTGAGAGCCGATTAGCGGTATGGCCATCGGCGCCACCTTCTGTGTTCTCTCCACCGTGGTGTTTGCAGTGACAGCCAAACTGCACTGAAGGCATTGGGCAGCCCTCTAACTACTTACTTCCAAACTGTGGGTGCCAGTTCAACGGGTAGTAACTCCTATCGTCCATAACTATAATATCTATCATAGCATGAAGCACCGAAATTAAAGCCTTACCTTTGCAAAGCACATCCAAATCCTTTTCGGTGACTGGCTTTAGAAGAAACTAATTTAATAATAGCTAATTTTTGCGGTGGACAACATATTTACTGGTCTTTTATTTCAAAGAAAAAGTCAGTTGGTTGCTTTTCCAAATATGGCGATGTATGAATTTCAATTTTCATTATTGCTCAGATCGAAGACAAATTTTCTTTTAATTTTCTAAATATTTTTTTTACACTAAATAAATGATTATTGAGGATTAGGTATGGCAGCACGAAATGTCACAATCTGCTCAATTGTCAGGTAGTTAATATGGCGCCAGAAAAGTGACAATGAAACTACCTTCTTTTTTGTATCATGAACCAGGCTATACTTAGTAAATTTTGTATGTAAAATACTTCCAGATAGGTGCTTCTCCATACTCAAATGCAATGTAGTTAAAATATATTAAGGAACCATCATAAAATTAGGACTATTTTGGGATTTTTAACATTTTGATATTTTCTTCCCCAACTTTGACTATATCTGGTGAAAAAAAATGTACTAAGCTATAACTTGGCATTACATAAAAAAATTATTATTTAATAAAGATTTCAGAAAGGTGCCACTCTTACTGTTTCGAATAGAAAAAAAGAGATATAGCGGCTTTTGTGGGCAAAGGACTGAGACACGCTAGAATGTATTTAATAGATTTAAATTTAAGTTGCTCTTGTTACCGACCAATGACATGCTAAATAGTACAAAGGTACATTATTACCTGCTCCTGACATTATTTTATGTTACTTACCGGAATTCGGACTAGAGTATATAACAAGGGCTATATCTATCAATATTTTTTGTGAAGGATGGGTTCACGTGAAATTAAATATACATGAGTTGTTTGAAGAAAAATGGATTCATTTATTGATAAAATATGCTCAAATTGGCGAACTTCTACTCTAATACAATCTCGGCACACAACAACAAGATTTCATACGGTGGGAAAGGTTACAAAGGAGGTACAAAGCAGATGCAAGCCGCACCCACCACTGCAAAAACTCCTTAGTAGGGGATGCCTGAGGCCTGTGGATGCACACTGGGTCTAAGGCAAGGTCTTAGACTTCACCAGAGCACACTTCTGTATATAGAAACCAAAAATATACTGCTATGAAACGCACTTGAATATATCAACTTTGGCGTTAACCGTTTTGACCGTCTACAGACGGTCATCAGAAAAAACTCAAACTTTTTATATAATTTTTGTTTAATTCACAATAAAGCACGGAATTATGAAAATAAATAATGTTTCCTACGTACTATAAAATTTTCAAGGCTTTAGAAAAATAATTACTGAATAAATATCTGAACTACAAAATCACTATTTATGACAGTAATTTATTTCACCTTTAACACTGACTCACAACTTTAACTGACACGTGTACTCAAAATATAGAGTAAAAAGCACATAACCACTTAACCCGTTGTTATGTTTTTTAATATTGCTATCTAATTTTAGCAAAAAAGCAATGATCGTCTAAAGACGGTTAGAACGGTTAGAGGGTTAAATCAGGTGAAAAGTGTTCAAAATTTAATGTTTCCATTATACATACACTACATATAATGGAAATATTCAATTAATTTTTCACTGCACGGATGGCGTTTTGCACGTCTCGGATGCTTTTTCACATGTAATTAAGAAAATATATGTATACAAAGCATGCACACCCTGCAAAAATCGCATGCATCATGCATGCAAGTAAAGAGTACTCCCTAAGGGCCAAGGAGTATTCCAAAATTAACCACAATTCATATAAAAAATATGGTCCCATTAACATTGCGATGTCCTATGGCAGGACCATGTACTCCATCCCTGAATTACATCAAAGTAGCACAAAACTACTCCAACATATTAATAGTGGCATTGTTGATATATTTTCGCTTGTACACGCTTTAATTCTTCACTTCACAGATGCTTTTTCGCAATTAGTAAAAATCCAAAACAAAGATAAAAAATTACATGTTACCTCTGACGGCATTCGAACCCGAACATGCTGGGAGCTAACAAATAACAGCGAGCATCTCTACACGTTCAGCTACAGCCAGACATGCATCTGTGCTTTCAAATCTGGGTTGTTGCGAATATTTGCATTCGCATTCGCAACCCCGGAGCTTCCGCATTAATTTTAACATTCGCATTCGCTTTCGCATTCGCATTAATCAATGCGGATCTTTTGCGAATGCGAATATTGAAGAGACCGAAAATAACAGTTATTTTGTTTTACGAGTGAAACTTGACCAAATATTTTTTATTCCTAACTAAAAGTCCTTTCCGGATAATAAGCAAACCGCTTATCCAAATTAAACAAGTTTGGTATCAATTGAAAGAGGACTTAAATAGCTTTAAATCTGAAATGTCTAAACGAGCAAAGCCACCTATTGAAAAATATTTCAATAAAAAATTTTAACTAACTACCATAGAACAAACCTTGGGTCAGGTATATGAAATTCTTTAGTATTAAATGATATAAAAAAAATATAAATAGAAGTGGTAACCTTCGTTGGTTATCTCTGTTTAAAATTTAATTTTGTTAAGTTGTTTATTATCCAGAAAAAACTTTTATTTCGGAATAAAAAATATTAGGCCAAGTTTAACTGGTAAAAAATAACAGTTATTTTCGGTCCCTGGAATATTGTGCAAGTGCACTGATAAAACGTGTATCTGGCCAGACACAGAAGAAAGGATTAAAAATTAATTACAAAAACTAAAATCGAAAAACGCTGCTGACGTTACAGGTTTTCCAAATTCAGAAACAACCAAAAGAATGAAAATGAAGGATTCTGTGGAACACAACGGTGTTTAAACAACTATCTTGCCAATGCAATTCTCAAAAAAAAAATTATTGCACCGCAATAAAAAAAAACAATAAATATAACTAAAAGTCCCCTCGACTGGTGCAGCGTCAATCGAAAAGAATTTACAATATTGTCAAGTTTCAAGTTTTTGAAGTTTTTCACTTCGAGCGAGCAGTTATTTAAGGTGTTCTTACACGATATGTATTTGCATCTGTAAATGTGACTTTTTCAATACATATATAATTGCGTATGTCTGTCAAATTCACAGCCTTTATTAACTGTTTAAAAAAATACGATATTTGAAAACGAAATAAACTAAACTCAGATGATTCTGCCTGTGTGTCAGATGAAAATAGAAACATTTCTATTTCGTATGTACGTGCATCTGCTTCGTAGAGAAAAAATCTAATTTGCCTTTACAGGATATGTTGGCATTTCCATGTGTAGAAAATGGCATGAACATATGCAAATACATATCGTGTAAGAACACCTTTAGTGGCCCTGATTTACGACCCTTTAAAAACTTTTTATTGGAAACAATGTTCCAATTTTTAAACTCAAGTACTAAAAAAACATTATTAAAAATTACTAATCTTTAAATTCTTTTACCTAACTAAATCACCTAATTTACTCACCTAAATTATTTCTTAACAAGTAAAAAAGTCTAAGTTCGGGCGGAGCCGAACATTAAATACCCGGCGCCAGTATTCAATATAGTTTTTTCACCTTTCCGAAAACTACCGCTACATGGTAAGCAGGGGTGGGGTTACCCCTATTTCAAACATCTTCGATAGAACGTTCAGTTAGATATAATAAGATAAACTTATATAGATATATGTGGGCGGCATCACGGCCATTTTCCAAAATTCAGTAATAGAGTTACTTCTTTTCAAAGGATTTTTGATAGTATCAATTTTGGGTAAAATTAGCGTCCTTAAATTTCGAAATATCGAAGTTTCAAGCATTTCTGAAATTTACCGTTATAAAAAAGTGGGCGTAATTTTAGTCCGATTTCGATAACTTTCGACGTTTTGCCTTTATGTGGCAACCACAATAATCATACCGAGTTTGGTACAAATTGGTAGAACGGTTACCGACAGGGGCGCACCCAGGAATATATATTTTGGGAGGGGTTTATACTTCTGAAATTTGCTTCAGATAATATGCTCTTTAAAATACATTTGGGCAAGCTTTATGTACAGTATGTAATAAAAAAATAAACCTTTTAAAGACCTGTGGAACTGTCAAACTACAATTTCACGCTCTCAAATGAGAGTAAAAGGAGAACATATGCAGAAGTGCATAGGAACGCAAAAAGCACTATTTCCTGTAAAAACGTCAGACGGTTTGTTTACATGTCATTGGTACTACACTGATTTGGCTGAAATTTCACTAAATAATTATTAAAATCTATACATATTCAAATATTTCGTTGTTTACTTCCATTTTTTAACAAATATAAGGTTCTTTGCTTTCACCGCTTTCTGTTTTTGTTTGCACATGTAAATCAGCTGATCGTTTGACACTTTTCATGAACTTACAGGAAAAAAACTCCGGACTAAATCCTGTAACTTCTGACTAGGAACAGTTGCTCAGTTACTCTCTCAAATGTGTTCCCACTTACAGGTTTTATGTCAATAGGAACGACTTCCTGTAAGTTCTGACTAAATCCTGTAAACCGGACTGCTATTGGAACAGACTAAATATCTGTAATGTGTAACTAATCGGCCAAGTCTGGCATGTAACTAAATGCTGCGTGTTGTTAGGCTTCCTACTATTCTTTTGGAGATTTTTGGCGATCAAAATCAGCTGTAGCAAATGCAGGGAATCTTGCTGCTGGTTTTCGATGGAGATAGTGCTTTTTAAACTTTTAATAGCTCTCAAGAAAAGCGGTAAGTTCATATATGTACATAAAATTACGCACAAGAAATTTCTTAAGTCCTTTACCAAAATTTCTTAAATCAGTTTGCATCTCTCAAGAAAAATGCTCGTATTTTTATTTCTTCAAGAAAATTTACAGCGAAAGGGAAGTTCTTTTCCAACAGAAATAATAAACAATTTTTCTTGTGATTTTTCTTGAGAGCTGGATTCTTAGCTTTAAGATACAGTTCGTATTTGAGGTTATTAGCTTTAGGGGGGGTTTGAACCCCAAAACCCATCCCTTGTGTGCGCTAATGGTTACCGATATACATATATGTGATCATAAGTGGGCGGGGTCACGCCCATTTTCCAACATTTTATTATAAGCGTATTTTTTGCTAAAGAATTTACTGATTTATAGAAGATTTTGTATTTCTCTAAATTACGTTATATGGGATGTAGGCGTGGTTATGGTCCGATTTTAAAAATTTTCGGCCATTTAGTATGCTGTACCAAGGCCAACACTGTGCCAAGTATGGGAGAAATTGGCGGAGCGGTTCCCAAGGTATACACATGTAATAATAAGTGGGCGTGGCTACGCCCATTTTGAAAAAATTTATAATATTCTTATTTTTTACCGAAAAATGATTGTAAATATCAATTTTGAGTGAATAAGCTTTAGTAGTTACTAAAATATCGCAGCTTTCGTATTTCTGAAAACTACCGTCCTACGCTCAAAGCGTTAAACATCCGCATCCGCATTCGCATCCGCGGATGTCTAAAATTCCACATTCGCAACATCCCTGTTTCAAATACCAAACTTCAATAACATTTAGTTCAAACATGAGCAGTGATCGGGTAACAGTAAGATGGTGCAGAGACTGAGAGTTGGTTCGCTACAGCATGACAGAGGAACACTTTTGTAAGTACTCCAATATACCACAAACAGACTACATGGTCCAACGATTTTTGCAGGGCAACGGTGACAACACATACACACATACATCCCAGTAAGAACAGTATCAAATTTAGTTNGTAAGTTCATATATGTACATAAAATTACGCACAAGAAATTTCTTAAGTCCTTTACCAAAATTTCTTAAATCAGTTTGCATCTCTCAAGAAAAATGCTCGTATTTTTATTTCTTCAAGAAAATTTACAGCGAAAGGGAAGTTCTTTTCCAACAGAAATAATAAACAATTTTTCTTGTGATTTTTCTTGAGAGCTGGATTCTTAGCTTTAAGATACAGTTCGTATTTGAGGTTATTAGCTTTAGGGGGGGTTTGAACCCCAAAACCCATCCCTTGTGTGCGCTAATGGTTACCGATATACATATATGTGATCATAAGTGGGCGGGGTCACGCCCATTTTCCAACATTTTATTATAAGCGTATTTTTTGCTAAAGAATTTACTGATTTATAGAAGATTTTGTATTTCTCTAAATTACGTTATATGGGATGTAGGCGTGGTTATGGTCCGATTTTAAAAATTTTCGGCCATTTAGTATGCTGTACCAAGGCCAACACTGTGCCAAGTATGGGAGAAATTGGCGGAGCGGTTCCCAAGGTATACACATGTAATAATAAGTGGGCGTGGCTACGCCCATTTTGAAAAAATTTATAATATTCTTATTTTTTACCGAAAAATGATTGTAAATATCAATTTTGAGTGAATAAGCTTTAGTAGTTACTAAAATATCGCAGCTTTCGTATTTCTGAAAACTACCGTCCTACGCTCAAAGCGTTAAACATCCGCATCCGCATTCGCATCCGCGGATGTCTAAAATTCCACATTCGCAACATCCCTGTTTCAAATACCAAACTTCAATAACATTTAGTTCAAACATGAGCAGTGATCGGGTAACAGTAAGATGGTGCAGAGACTGAGAGTTGGTTCGCTACAGCATGACAGAGGAACACTTTTGTAAGTACTCCAATATACCACAAACAGACTACATGGTCCAACGATTTTTGCAGGGCAACGGTGACAACACATACACACATACATCCCAGTAAGAACAGTATCAAATTTAGTTTGTTGCAGTACTCTTCAGACTAAAACCTGTGGAAATGTCAAACTACAATTTTACTCTCTCAAGTGAGAGTAACAGGAGAACAGATGCAGAAATGTACGGGAACGCAAAAAGCACTTTTCCAGCAAAAACTTCATTTGGTTTGTTTACTGGTCATTAGTACAAGACTGATTTGGCTGAAAGATCACTAAATAACTATTAAAATCTATACAATTAATAATAATTGCATATATATTCGCATANTACTGATTTATAGAAGATTTTGTATTTCTCTAAATTACGTTATATGGGATGTAGGCGTGGTTATGGTCCGATTTTAAAAATTTTCGGCCATTTAGTATGCTGTACCAAGGCCAACACTGTGCCAAGTATGGGAGAAATTGGCGGAGCGGTTCCCAAGGTATACACATGTAATAATAAGTGGGCGTGGCTACGCCCATTTTGAAAAAATTTATAATATTCTTATTTTTTACCGAAAAATGATTGTAAATATCAATTTTGAGTGAATAAGCTTTAGTAGTTACTAAAATATCGCAGCTTTCGTATTTCTGAAAACTACCGTCCTACGCTCAAAGCGTTAAACATCCGCATCCGCATTCGCATCCGCGGATGTCTAAAATTCCACATTCGCAACATCCCTGTTTCAAATACCAAACTTCAATAACATTTAGTTCAAACATGAGCAGTGATCGGGTAACAGTAAGATGGTGCAGAGACTGAGAGTTGGTTCGCTACAGCATGACAGAGGAACACTTTTGTAAGTACTCCAATATACCACAAACAGACTACATGGTCCAACGATTTTTGCAGGGCAACGGTGACAACACATACACACATACATCCCAGTAAGAACAGTATCAAATTTAGTTTGTTGCAGTACTCTTCAGACTAAAACCTGTGGAAATGTCAAACTACAATTTTACTCTCTCAAGTGAGAGTAACAGGAGAACAGATGCAGAAATGTACGGGAACGCAAAAAGCACTTTTCCAGCAAAAACTTCATTTGGTTTGTTTACTGGTCATTAGTACAAGACTGATTTGGCTGAAAGATCACTAAATAACTATTAAAATCTATACAATTAATAATAATTGCATATATATTCGCATATTTCATTATTTACTTCCATTTTTTAACAAATGTAAGGTTATTTTCTTTCACCGCGTTCTGTTTTTGTACAAAAATGCAACTCTACCTATCGTTTGACACTTAGTCTGTTCCAATACCAGTCCGGTTTACAGGATTTAGTCAGAACTTACAGGAAGTCGTTCCTATTGACATAAAACCTGTAAGTGGGAACACATTTGAGAGAGTAACTGAGCAACTGTTCCTAGTCAGAAGTTACAGGATTTAGTCCGGAGTTTCTTTTCCTGTAAGTTCATGAAAAGTGTCAAACGATCAGCTGATTTGCATGTGCAAGCAAAAACTAACAGCGGTGAAAGCAAAGAATCTTTTATTTGTAAAAAAATGGAAGTAAACAACGAAATGTTTGAATATGTATAGATTTTAATAATTATTTAGTGATATTTCAGCTAAATCAGTGTTGTACAAATGACATGTAAACAAACCGACTGACGTTTTTACAGGAAATAGTGCTTTTTGCGTTCCTATGCACATCTGCATCTGTTCTCCTTTTACTCTCATTTGAGAGCGTAAAATTGTAGTTTGACAGTTCCACAGGTTTTAGTCCGAAGTTCAAAGGAACAGACTAACTTTTAACGAATTTGCCAGAAGAAAAACTCCGGACTAAATCTTGAAACTTCATTCTGGGAACAGTTGGCGTACGGTAACGACTTTGGACTAAATCCTGCAAAACCTGCAATACGTAGACGTGCTGGAACGCACTAATTATAAGTTATGTTACACATAGTACTACAAAATATGCGTGAGAAATTCAAAAACTTTCCATCATTTCATGAAGGGCTGTGGGACAAAACTCACGGATACTCTGCTGTGCATGTGAGCATCTTTCCTTTTTCGTTGCATGGAATTTTACTATTATGTTATTCTATTGTGGTCTCTTTCCAACCTGCGATTGTTAAGAGGTATATAATATCAAATAAAACACCTCTTTGAGGTAAAATTTTCGAGTGACGAAAGCTGAACTAGAAACACAAAATTTATGATATCAATTTCGTGACGAAAACTATACGTATTTTTTAACTGCCTTTGAAACGGACAGAAAATCTTTTTTATTCATACGAATCGTTGCAAAAGTTCTGTTTTTTATTTTGTATTTCTAGCAGTAGACGGAATTTCGCAACGTTCCGAATAAATAAAAAAAGATTTTCTGCGCGTTTCAAAGACAGTTAAAAAATACGTCTAGTTTTCGTCACGAAATTTATATCATAAATTTTGTGTTTCTAGTTCAGCGTTCGTCACTCGAAAATTTTACCTCAAAGAGGTGTTTTATTTGATATCAGTTATTTTGGGGTAGCAAATTTAAAATCGACCAAAATACAAACAATAAAAATAAAATAAAATATTATCTAAATCTAAATCTGAATTATGTATTCAAATCAAAGTGTCCATTGAAACATATAATTTTTCGAATACGGAATAAAGCGAAAAAGAATGATCATATCCTTTGTATTCGAAAAAATTAAAAATAACAAGTAAGAAAGTCTAAGTTCGGGCGGAGCCGAACATTAAATACCAGGCGCAAGTAACGGGTGATTTTTTAAGAGCTTGATAACTTTTTTTTTAAAAAAAACGCATAAATCTCATCGGTTCTTTATTTGAAACGTTAGATTGGTCCATGACATTTACTTTTTGAAGATAATTTCATTTAAATGTTGACCGCGGCTGCGTCTTAGGTGGTCCATTCGGAAAGTCCAATTTTGGGCAACTTTTTCGAGCATTTCGGCCGGAATAGCCCGAATTTCTTCGGAAATGTTGTCTTCCAAAGCTGGAATAGTTGCTGGCTTATTTCTGTAGACTTTAGACTTGACGTAGCCCCACAAAAAATAGTCTAAAGGCGTCAAATCGCATGATCTTGGTGGCCAACTTACCGGTCCATTTCTTGAGATGAATTGTTCTCCGAAGTTTTCCCTCAAAATGGCCATAGAATCGCGAGCTGTGTGGCATGTAGCGCCATCTTGTTGAAACCACATGTCAACCAAGTTCAGTTCTTCCATTTTTGGCAACAAAAAGTTTGTTAGCATCGAACGATAGCGATCGCCATTCACCGTAACGTTGCGTCCAACAGCATCTTTGAAAAAATACGGTCCAATGATTCCACCAGCGTACAAACCACACCAAACAGTGCATTTTTCGGGATGCATGGGCAGTTCTTGAACGGCTTCTGGTTGCTCTTCACTCCAAATGCGGCAATTTTGCTTATTTACGAAGCCATTCAACCAGAAATGAGCCTCATCGCTGAACAAAATTTGTCGATAAAAAAGCGGATTTTCTGCCAACTTTTCTAGGGCCCATTCACTGAAAATTCGACGTTGTGGCAGATCGTTCGGCTTCAGTTCTTGCACGAGCTGTATTTTATACGGTTTTACACCAAGATCTTTGCGTAAAATCTTCCATGTGGTCGAATAACACAAACCCAATTGCTGCGAACGGCGACGAATCG
>NW_016165599.1:0-3854 GCF_001687245.7 Rhagoletis zephyria | reverse complement strand
CATGTGTATATCTTGGTAACCGCTGCACCAATTTCTTCCAAACTTGGCACAATTGGTGGCCTTGACATAACCTACGAAATGGCCGACAATTTTTAAAATCGGACAATAACCACGCCCACATCACATATAACGGTAATTTAGAGAAATACGAAATCTTCGATAAATCGGTAAATATTGAAGCTAGTGTATTCAAAATTGATGCTTGCAACAATTCTTTACCAAGAAATACTTTTATGGTAAAATTTTGGAAAATGGGCGTGGCACCGCCCACTTATGATCACATATATGTATATCGGTAACCGTTCTACCAATTTGTACCAAACTTGGTATGGTTATTGTGCTTGCCACATAAAAGCAAAGCGTTGAAAATTATTGAAATCGAACTAAAATTACGGCCGCTTTTCATATAACAGTAAATTTCAGAAATGCTTGAAACTTCAATATTTCGAAATTGAAGGACGCTAATTTACTCAAAATTGATACACCATATCATATCATACTTACCATCTAGCGGTATCGGAAAGGTGAACAACATATATTTAATACTTGCGCCGGGTATTTAATGTTCGGCTCCGCCCGAACTTAGACTTTCTTACTTGTTTTTGTTAAGATTTCTACCGAGTGTGGGGCGCACACATGTGCTTTTTTTATGAACTTTTACTTCTATCACGTGTACGGTGTGTCACTCGTGCTATTAAACTAATGATTTTTTCTCAAGTAGTTTTGCTCAGTGGCAATTTATACAGATATGTATATATGTATGTAAGTAGTAGATAGGGTGAACTAAATGCATTCATACATACATATTTATGTACAACTGTAGGTAATATTGTACGCGTCTTCACAGGTTGGTCAAGTTCTATTTGCAATAGAAAATGTTTGCACTGGAAAAAATATGTTAATTTAAATAGTTTGAATAAATTGAAAATAATTTACCTTTGGGTGTACTCATCGATGGTTGACCATTTTCTATCACGTCGTCGTCTTCGAATGATATTTCGTGCTCCATTTTCCTTGGAAATTCAAAATATGTACTAGTAAAATTCTCAATATAAAATATACGTACATATTTATGTACAGTGAACCAAAAAAAAACTTTCACGCGACATTTGAGCAAGTTTTTGCTATTTTTCTTTAGTTTTTTGAATATTTATATTTTTTTATGAAAGTATAGCTGAGTACTTTACAAACACCTTATAAATCCAATGGATTTATATCTTGTTTGTTAAGTTATCAGCTATACTTTCATAAAAAAAGTAATAAACATTCAATAAACTATAAAATAAATTGCCAAAACTTGCTGAGATGTTGTGTCCCTGTTTTTATTTAGTTCACTGTATGTATGTACATACATATTTCTAAATACTGGAACCATTGTTCTATCTAATTACCACTAGATACTATGCTATCTACTTTAAATTGAGAACTCGTGGAATAGATGGTGAAGTATTGGTATTAAAAGAAATTTGTTTTCATGCGGAATACTAATAATAATATTTCTCGTATTTATAGGCTGCGAAGTTCTCCAAAGGTCCAAATTGATTCGTACACTGAGACAAATGCAATAAGCCATGAACGTTGAAGCTTATCAAATGCTCTCCGTGGATACTTCCAAACAAGTTCACGAATTCCTGTAGAATCCCTTAGGCAATATTTGATTCAGTTTTAAAAGTTTTTTTCGCAGGAAAGCAATCTAATTCCTCCATGCAAAAGTAGGAAATGGTAGTACAAATCATCTTCGATGCAATCCTTTAAAACAAATATTCCTGAATATAGGAGAAATTGTCTCAATTCGGTAGATTTCCAGTTGCCCAATTCATCTAAGTCTCTACAAACGCGGCCAAACTCTGAAGAAATCAATCGAGACAGAATTTTTTTTTTCGTTCATTCTTGACACATTTCCCCTCTTGATAATCAGTTGCAAAAGTCATGGTTTTCAAGTATATTTCTTTGCTCCCTGAAAGGCATGCTATGATGCTCTATATCCAACCTATTTTTAAAAGGAGAATCAGTTCGCAACTCATGAATTTGCTTGGAAAAACTGACTTGTCTTTTAACATACGTTCCTACTTGGTCACATTTAGGACAACCCTTTTTGCCATTATGCGAAGAAACACTTGTGACAAAAGCCCGAGCTGGCGAGTCACAGGTGAATAGGCGTACTTCGAATTCTTTTCGAATGGCTTTTGAACCAGCTTTGAGTCCTTCCTTTTTAATTTTAGCAACTTTCTCGCAAAAGTCCTTCATGAAGTGACAAAAGGACTTTCCTGGGGATAACCAACGACCGCTCCTAAAATCGGTCACAAAACTTTGTTGGAACTTTTAAAAAGTCTCAGTCCGTCAATTCCGACATCGATTTGAATTTTATTGTCTTTCGCAAGAAAGCCGCAGGATTTTCTATTAAAATGTTTTTCGATTCCGAAATACATAAATTCTCCACTCGGAATGGATCTGCACTTTTTTCTTGTTTGTATTAAAAAGACTTTTGGTACAGTAGGCAGGTCATTAACACCTCTTTTCTTTAAACTTTGCAGCAAATCAGTCACAGTCATTATGATAAACAATGTTTCTGACTGCCCACGCCCTTATCATATAAGCTTTTTCTTTAGTGCCAGAATCCATATCTACCCCAGAGCTCGACTTTTCCTGTTCATCATGCTGACACAAAGATTCGTTGTCTTCCCTTAAATGTACCTTTATGGGCCCGCCAGTACCTTCTGCTGCAAATTCTTCTAGCTTTCTGTACTTTTCTGCCCTAACCTCACACTTTTTCTTTTCTACACAGAGAAAAATATGACACATATGAAACGTTTCTGGGCTAAGGGATAAAATAGACGAAAAAAGCGAAGAAAATTCCAATTCGAATTTCATGTGTAAATTCTTCTTGATTTTATTTGTAATAAAATAGACAATGAATTGAAGGTTGTATTTTTCCATATTTTCTCAATAGATGCTGTAGCCCGGACATGGGCACTTTTTTGCCCGCGCAGTAGCGAGAGTGCGAGCGCGGCTGGAGAAAGGGAAAAACAGTTTACGGGAGGAAGGGTATGAAAAGTTGCGAAAAAATTATTTATACCCCACCGACATCATGTTCATCGCAGTACGGCTGCGGTAATACTGACTTTGTGTACCAAACAAAGAGCATACATTGTCCTCATATACAGGGTTGCCACTGTCGAAAAAAAATACTTACCATCCACTTGAGAAAAATCTACCAAATCTGGAAAATATCTACCAATAACTTTNGGGTTGCCACTGTCGAAAAAAAATACTTACCATCCACTTGAGAAAAATCTACCAAATCTGGAAAATATCTACCAATAACTTTTTTGGTTATTTGCATATAAACTGTAGTTTTGCTTTCTCTTTTAATTACCTTAATGTAAATTAAAATTCTTTTGGGAAGGAACTTTTTATCTATATAACTAATGATATGGTATTTGCGATCATGTTAATGGCATATTCTCGGTTTGCTTCAACCAAAAGCGAAAATGATAAAACTAAAGGCATCAACGAAACTTCGTAATTGGAAAATCCTTCAAGGGGAGTTGTTATAGACAAATACAGTGACTCAAAAAACGCATGGTGAAGTTATTAATATTTAGAGTCCGACTGGTTAATCGGCATCGGCATCGGCATCGGCTAGTATCGGCACAAAATTGAGCATCGGCATCGGCATCGGCCTTTTTTCGCCGATTCTTTGCCGATTCTTTGGAATTTCTTTTCAAATGTTCAGGTGAAGCGACAACCAACTTTAAAAAACATTTGCAGACAGCTCTCAAAAATTATTTTTAAGGAGAACACCGCCAGCAAAAAAAATTGCCAAAAATTAACGGGATTTTATAGCAGCTTGA
>NW_016165597.1:0-27037 GCF_001687245.7 Rhagoletis zephyria | reverse complement strand
GTCACTCATCAGGCCCGTGCTGGTATATGGCGCAGAAGCATGGACAATGGCAAGATCCGATGACGCAGCTCTTGGTGTATTCGAGAGAAAGGTTTTGCGGAAGATTTACGGGCCTTTACGCGTTGACGATGGCGAGTACCGCAGACGATGGAACGATGAGCTTTACAGCGACTATCCATGTCGTAGTGTAGCGGATTAAAATACAGCGGAACTCGCTGGTGGTAGCAGAGGAAGAGGGAGGCTCTCACCCCGATGGAAAGACCAGGCGGAGAAGGACCTGGCTTTACTTGGCGTTTCCAATTGGCACAGAAAGCAAACGACTGGCGTGTTTTGTTGAACTCGGCCAAAATAGCTTAGGCGGTTACAGCGCCAAATAAGAAGAAGAAGACAATTCACATCATTGCCGGACTTTAAGTTAAAAAATATAACATACTCTTGGCAAACCATTACTTTCAGAATCTACAGAGATCTCATACTAAATAGCAACAAAGAGCACGGGCAAAGTTCATAGCAAAAACAAAGAATTTTATACCGAAGTTAGCTTTTTTTTAACATCGAATGAGGAGGTATAGTTACTCTCGAGCCATTTTAACCCAACCTAAACTAAGTGACATATATATAAATATATATAAATATAGACATATAAGGGATGTTTGTATGTATATCCTCACCTTTTTGGCCTCTATAGCGCAAATGTGTACGATTCGTGCCATAGTTGCGCGTAATTCTAAAGCTCGGTGGAAACTTTGCCAGGTCCACAGTCTCGGTGCCTATGGAGCCGAGCGTGCTATTGTAGTTAGCCTTACGCAATGAGGGTATAGGACTCATGCGTACATCCTGCAATTCGATGATATCATCGGCTGTTGAACACGTTTCGGATTTGTCGCCTTTTCCTATCCAAAAAAAAAATAGAAAATGTTGTAGTTTTTTTTTTTTATAAATGTGTTGCATTTATTCACACGGCTATTTACCTGTTTTTCTGCCATCACCATCTTTGGACTTTTTCACTTTCTTCTTGGCACGTTTGCCCCAGTATGTGTAATTGACAGCTGCATATTCGAGTAAGGCAGCAAAGACGAACACGAAACACATCACTAAGTAAATGTCAATGGCTTTGACATAAGATATCCTTGGCAAGGAACTACGCACTCCGGTGCTAATTGTGGTCATAGTGAGCACGGTGGTTATGCCTATACATTTAATCAGGTTGAAGCGGGTATGAGCACTTGAACCGAATATTATTTGCTTTTTCACAAATAGATAGATACTCACCTAATGCGACGCGCGCACTTGTTGCCTCATGGTTGATCCAGAAGGACACCCACGAAAGCATCACAATCAATATGCTTGGCAGATATGTTTGAAATACAAAATAACCAATATTCCGTTGCAATTTAAACGAAAGGGATAGGCGCTGGTAAATGCCCGTTGCCAAACGCTCTTTACGATCGTTCGTTCCATAGCCGATTATTGTGAACTGTGGCAGTTCGGCGTCCATGACACCACGTACGGGTGTGGGTTTCCAATACATGACCACATCGCTGACGGTGTAGCCATCTGTAACAGTTACAAAAGAGAAAAACAAAGGCGGGACAAACAAAAAAACAACAAAAGCAACAAACAAAATTTTCTATCTAAAAATCTACGAATATCACCACTACTTTGTAACATCTATTTACTTACAACTCTCAATTTCCACTGTACAATTTTGCGAATCCAACGGATAATAATGCAAATCCATCATGCAGGCGAGTGTTGTTGTAAAGCGCATGCCATAGGTGACAGCGCCATCGCCACCTAAACGCACTAATTTATTGCGTTCGGTGACGTCGTGTAAGAAACTGTCAAAGAATGCAAGAAATGGGAGAAGTTGTTAAATTTTATTGTCCGATAAGTGAAAGCATTTGAAAGTACGCACCTATTTTTATCGTTCGCAAAAAATGTGTCTGGCACCCAAATTTTTTCTGCGAAATCTCCCGAGAGCGTCAACACATCATTAACGCCATCATCGTCCGCATCGTCATCATAGTATGGTCCGTATGCATTGAAGGCGAGCCGCTCATCGCGCCAATACTGATTCAGATACATGGTAATGGTATAGTCCTATAAAAGGAAGAGTGAAATGTGAGCTTCGTAAGGGCTTTTACTAAATACTTGTATAAATATTGATCAGTAGATGTGATATTAAAGCAGTGATCACAAGATTTTTACCTTTATAAAAATTTGTATATTTTGACAGTCACAGAGGGAACACATCTACATATATATATACATAGAACACCGTGCGACAAAAACAAAAAAATTTCAAAACACACGAAAGAATCGATATACTCACGAAACTATGGGCCAAATATAGTAAAACTGCGTTTTTAGTTTTTAACTTTGACGTCAGGATTTTTTTTCAAAGGTCTTTGAATTTTTAAAGCTGTGATTAATTCAAAAAATTATTTAAAAAGTTCAGTGCAATGAAGAATTTCACTGATTTTTTTTCAAAGGTCTTTGAAATTTTAAAGATATGACTGATTCAAAACATTATTTGAAAAATTCAGTGCCGTGTAGAATAACAGTATGAGATACTACAAAATTCTGTAGAATTTAAAAACAATAAAGTTTTTTGGTTTACAAGGACGAATAGGTACTGGAAAAGCGCTTTTAATAAATTTTATCTTTTTAAGTTAATAAAGTTTGCAAGACGAAATTCGGTGATGAGGTCGTCAGTATACTAGTCCTACAACAATAATGAAAAAAAAAATATATTGCAAATTTTTAAGGATATTTTTAAGCACAGAATTTGTGAAAGACATTTTCCATCCCCGTTCATCCTTATGCACCAACAAATTTATTCTGCTGAAATTCAACAGAATTTTTCCTTTATTTTATTTATTATTTTTTGAAATAATCATAATTTTTTTAATTTCAAAGTCCTTTAAAAAACATCCTGACATCGGAGAGAAAAACTATGTACGCATGTTTTACTATAATTTACCCATAGTTTCGCGAATATGTCGCACGGTCTAATAAAATTTTAACAGGCCGATGTATACATTATAGATATTAAAGAAAAATTAATATGGGCGATCTTTATTAGAGCAAAAGAAGCCAGATCAACAATTTTTAGAATCTTCGTCTGCCTATGCGCATATTTGTACGCGCACCACTCGAAATCTGATGCATAGAATTGAATTCTGTTTTCACCGATGTATTTCTAGAGGTCTAGAGAAAGAAGAAAAAGAGAGACTTGCCATCTGTTTGAAAATTTATGTTTAACCCCAAACGTTTATTCTTCGTCGAATGGACGAGTCGACAACGTACATATGTTGTTCACGAGTACAAAAAGAATAATGTACTTCCAGGGTTAAGTAAATTGATAAGATAAAGTAAATATTCCAATATGGCCAGTAAAAGAAAGAGGTTTAAGAAGACTTAAAGCCGAAAATAATTTTGTGGAAGATTGCCACCTGTTTGAAAAATTCACTAAAACACTAAATTTCACAGTTACACATTAAAAGCAGTAAATTCTTGAGATTGCTCACAAGTCTTTGAGGCAACGGTATCCCTTATAGCTAAAACCGGATAGATATTAGACCAAAACTAAGGCCTTAGGTTATACACATTGATTTTACTTTGTGTTAGAGCGCATAATGGCTATTATGACTGGTTAAATACCCTGAGCGCAACTTTACATAAAATTTTGGTCATATTTCAGTTGCCAAGAATGCCCAGGGATCTATACAACAGTCCAGAGATATTTGGATTACAGCAGGCTGATGGTCATTCTGCCATTCTGATCTAGCAATCAGTTTTCTAACAATTAAATTAATAAAGAAATACATAGTAATTTCTTTTTAAAACATTGGGAACTAATGGCTTTATTCCTAAAAAATGAAATAGGTTTAAAGAGGTTTACAAAGTGACATTTTCATGCAAATTTTCGATTTATAAAGCAGTCAAAGTCTTTTTTATGAACTTGGGTGTAAGAATTAAAAGAAAATTAAATTAAAAAATAAATATTAAATTAAAAAAGAAACAGTAAAGAAATGTTAAATTAAATGGGCTTCTAAAAATTAAATGAAATTTAAGAATATGTTTCTTTTTAAAATAACACAATTTGTAAATAAAATAAAATAAAATAAAAAAAAACAATATAATAAAAACATAAAAAATAAACTAAAATAAATCTCAAAATACTTAAAGAAATTAAAAACAATAAAATCTCTAAATTTGATTAAAAAAGAAGAATAAGAATATAAAACAAGTTTTTAAAAATTATGGAATACATATATACATATCTACATTTTTTTCTATTTAAAGTAATAAAAAAACTTAAATCAAAAAAGGAAAAATTAATAAATAAAAAAGAACAAAAAAAAAAATCAGCAGCACGGGGACCCGACCACGGATCTCTCGAATGGCATGGCAGGGTTTTGCTCACTCGGCCATTGCGATTGCTGCGACAGAATAAAAAAATCTTTCCAACTATCTTGGCTACTGTCTTTTAGTTGTCTTACAAAAGACTATCAACTATCTTGGTCAAAATTGCCCGGTTGGAGTAGAATTTTATCACAAATATTTTTATGGTACATTTTAACCTGTTATTGCCCTGTTTTTTGAGTATTTTTTCCCCTGTTTCACAAAACAAAAAAAGGCTCCTCTTAAGTCAGAAGGTTTTTTATGCGGATTTACCAAAGGAACTTGCAAAAGGGTGGCAACTTTGACCCTCTGTAGAATAAAACTCAGACAAAAACTCTCAAAACGCCGTTATGCTTCCTTTTTTTTTTAAATATTCTTGTTTCGGAAAAAATTAGATTTTGTTATACAGTGTAATAAGTTGCTTTCTAGGTAACGAGGGAAAAGTTTTTTCTCGGCTTCGACTTCTTTCTAAACTTACCATATTGACTTCAGAAATGGCATCAAAGCTCGCAATGGTAAGATCCATACCCACATGCAATGGCTCGCCTGCAATTTCATTAATAGTTTATAGATAGATAAATAAATTTTATGTATTTTGAAAAGATTACCTCCAAAATTCGGACGCAGTCGTATATCATAACCTTGTAGGATTTTTGAGATAGTTTGTGTAACATTCTCCAGGCGACCAGCAGCCATTTCTTTTCGCTTGCATCTGCAATGGAAATGTGCAAAATAAACTTTTTTTTTTAAGAGTATGTATGTATAAGAGCGAAGTTGAATGGGAGTGTAACTACGAGTATGCTGGGGTGCATAGCGAGTAGGATTAGAGGAAGGCGATTTTGTTGAATTAAGCAGGCAGCGGAATTATGAATTTGTAAAATATTCTTGGCTTGACACTTGACTGCTCAACAGTCTGATAACTTAGTTATTCAGTGCGGCGACTAAGCGCATTACATAAGTCAAGGTTATCAACGACGGTATAGGGCGATTACTAAACTAGTATACTATCACACATCGAACAACTTTGCCAGCTTAGACTGTCCTGAGTTTGTGAATGTGTAAATTGTCAGTAAAGTTGGGCGTTCAAAAGTTTCCAACTGTATTCAGCGAATGTGTGGTGGGTGTGTACGAGTTTCTGTTGATGTGGCACATACCTCGCGCTGGGAATGTGCACCAATGTGAGTATGACTAAAAGTAGCAGCGTGCAATAGCCCGTTCGCCGAGTGCTTATCACGCCACTCCCACTCAGGCTAGTTCTTCTGCTGCTGCTGCTGCTGCACTCTTGCGATTTTCTTCTGCCTCTACTACTGTTGCTTCCATTCGTTTTACACATTATCGTGTTTTTGTTGTTGTACTTCGTTGTGTGATTGCTGAGTTGGCGGTCATACGTGATATCCCGATGTTGGTCGTGGTGGTGATGAGCGATATTTAGTTGTGTGGTTTAGTTGGTGTGGCGAGTGTGTGGGTGTTTTTTTTTTGCCTATATTGCGTATGTCATGGGAATAGTGCGTTAAAGTTGTGTTCTTGCATTTTTTGCTTTCGAAAGTTGAACTTCGCACTGCTTTTGATATTCTAGTTGATTATTTCGTTGCTGCTTCAATGTTGAGCCTGGGGAATAAGAGAAGAATATTTAAATTTTTTTTGGGTGTAATAAGTTTTTAAGTGGTTAAAAATTTATTTATACGTAAGATGAACGATTTCTACCAAAAATGTCGTATTTTCATTGCCCCTTTCCTTTCTCTTTTCGGGTTCGATTCTAACACAAAGGCAAACGATGGGAAAATTTGCACCATGGAAGGTCAACATTTTTTTGGAATAAAAGAAATCACCATAAATCAGAATACGAAAATTTAAACCATAACTTTTTAATTAATATTGAGGAGAAAATTTGCTGTTAAAATATTTATGAAAACAATATTTTGGCAGATTAGGTTAATAATTTTATTTCAGTAAAATTGTGGTAGAGTTTTTAAACTATGTGGTAGTTGTGGTAGAAGCAAAAAACTACCCAAATATAGTAGATCAAGCACAATTGTGGTAAAGTGGCAATACTGCATACCAGCATGAAATATTTTTGGATTTTAAAAAATGTATAGAGACTGTTGGTGTCGCGGTTAGAAGTAGCGATTTTCAGACTCGCAATACATAGCCAGTAGTGGATTTTAAATTTAAAATGCAAAAAAATCGAAAAATGAAAACGAATTAAATACATACTGCACTAGGTCTCCCATTTAATTATGTAAACAGCATTGTGAGGAAATGTGAGGTACTTGAGTTATTCCTATAGTTCTGATTCTTTCATAATTTTTTTTTATTGACAATAACTTTTTAATTGAAGAGTTTATGACAAAATATTCATGTAGAAAAACATAACGTAATTAAGTTCGGAATAAAAAAAACATATATCATTCTTTTTTTTAAAGTAATTTTTTTGACGTCCCTTAGTCCGTTACCGGCGAAATTGCAGCCCACTGTGCGCCTGCTTGTAGCTTAGCTACTAGTGACCAGACGCTACTAATTTCAGTAAGACCTTATACCACATAGGTTGAACTGGCCTCACAAAACCTCAATAATTTTTTTCCATGACCCGAAGATCAACACGAACGAGTATTCAAGAGTCGGAATTCAATATACTCGTACAGCTGTAACTGAAAATATATATAGGTGCCCTACTATACGCCATTGCATAGATCGACTAGTTCATTTATTGGTATAATTATGGATAGCAACGAAACCTCATTTGGGTTGCCGAAGTACGAAGCCACTGAGAGCATTATATGTATTACGAATAGTAACTATACTTAAGTTTGAGGTACCAGCAGCCAAGATTTCAGTGTAAATAAGCCGTAGAAACAGTTGAAAATACATTTTTCTCAATCTAAATTTCCTAGGCAAGAACATCCTTTTTCACTAAAGAAATATTATTTTCTCATGCTAACTGAATAGTATGACAATTTCTTCGATGCCAAGCAAGCTACCAATTTTTTCACAACAATTTTTTTTCCCGCTTAAAAATTGTTCTAAAAATTGGAAATAATGCAACGCCATTCAAAAAAATATTAAAAAGGACAAACTGCTGAACCACCCAAGTGCTTTTCCATTTACAAATAGCAAATATGAAATATAAATTGCCTGCCAGACTCTGCATTGCTGCCTGCCTTTCGCCGTATCGAAATTCGGCAATGCCTAGGTACATTGCGGAAGGTAAATATAGGCTACTAATATATACACGGCAGCTGCTCCTGAGTGGTCAGAACCACCATTACACAGGACCTGGGTTTAATGTCTGATCTGAGCAACAGCTAAATTTAAAAAAAAATTGGAAGCTCGGCCAAACGTTTAGCAAAAGTGTAAGCGCCAAAATATTATTATTATTATTATCTACTTATCTATCCATTTCCATTTCCATTTTCTCCCAAATCCAATGGAATTTCCTTTACGAGAAAAAATACTTTCACATAACTTTTTAAACGAAAAAAAAAATACAATAATTGCAACGTTTTATTGAAATTGCCTGCTCATCATTATGCACCTTGTCGGCCAATGCTAAGCACAATGCCAACAATACTCATACGCCATGGTGCTACGTCTTCGCCACAAAACGATCTTAGTTCACGTTTTCTTTTTCTCTCTCGCTGCTATCCATTTTTGGTTTCGAAACTGTATTCTACATCTTATTTCTATTATTTTGTTGTGCATTTAGTATTGTATGAGTACCTTTCATCGTTATGCATATTATTTCCATAGGTTTTTTTTTTGTCGCTGCTGAACAAAAGTTTATTCAACTTGTTCACTTAATGCACACTCATGCTGCATAAAAGACACTATAGAAAACGGTAACGGTAACAAAACGCAATAATAACAAGTAGGACACATAATAGTAAAAGAAGAAGGTTGTCAGAGGGAGAGGCGGTGGCACAATAGTGGAGAACAAGAGAATGAGAGGGGTAGAAAGTGAAGTGGCAAGTGAAGGCGACGCATTGTGCCACTTACAAATGCACTTGTATTTCGTTTTGTTGTTGTCGCTGTTGTTGTTTTTTTTTCTTTTTTTTTGTTGCTGGCTTTCCACAATTTCAATTAGGAAGAACCTTCAGTAAAGTGCATAATTGCGTTAAATACTAACACCCCGCATTCCGCAGCTGCCACCAGCCGCCCCCCAACATACATACATATATACGTAACGCAGTCGTGGCGCTTTTTGCTACATTTTTGTAATATTTTTTGTTGCAAGTTTGTCATCTTCAAGTTTGTAACCGTGATACATAGTACTCGTACATACGCGCGCACACTCATACAAATTTAGTCCTTCCAATTGTTGGCGTGATGTTTTTTGTTGCTGCTTGCCAGCTGCTGTCAAGTGCACAAGCGTGCGCTTACGCAACTACAAGTGGCTAAACACGAGCTGTGCTGGCTGTCGCTTGCAGGCTTTCGAGCTTGTCGCGCTAGTCGTTGTTGGTTGGAAACAAAAGACGCACGCTTCCGGTGTGCGTGTTATTATCACGGCGTCGATAGTTATTGCCGCTAGCTGTTGGCGTGTTGTGTTCCTTTCTCCTTCTTCTCCTTTGATCTTTACACTATTGTGCAAAGCGGAAAATGTGTTTATTTTAGTTTACTGTAGTTCTGTCGGTTTTGTTGTTTTGTGTAGTTGTATATGTACATTTTGCTTAATCGCATTTAATTCCTTGCTTATCTTTGTCTCTGTGGAATTGGTAAACTGCCAAATTGAGGGATTAGGCAACTTTAGGCAGCGATGTGCTTTAGGATTATGTACACAGAGCAAAACTAAAGTCGTGATACTTTTAAAAAGAAGAATATGAACCCACTCGCGCAACTTTACTCATTTTAAAAAGATTCTTCTTCTAAATCGGCTCAATGGCATAGGATTTTTTCTTAAAGAAAGTTGACTCGGTGAGAAAATTTTTCAGTTATACAAAATCTGTTTCGCCATCTAATCCCCTTCTAAGAAGTAAGGGAAAATATGTTTGTAATGCCGCAAAAGTTTGTGACTCGAAACGTGATGAGTTAGCAATGCCAAAAATTGCCTGCAGACCCTTCTACTCAATGGAAGTAAATATCCAGCAAGACGCTTTGAGATTGAGGGGCGATATGAGTTTCGTCCACCTGCCATGATGTCTCTCAGTGATTTCTGAGTGGGAATGCTATAACTTGCTTGCCGACCAACTTGGCACTCAGAATAAAACAACTTCGACGTGTTTTTTAACTTAATTTAACACAGATTTGCCTTCCTAAACTTAGTTGGAAAGTATTTAGAGGGCTGGTTAATGCCTTGAGTACAGCTTGGCTGTCAGTAGAGACACGAAAACTCCTACCTCTCCAACTATTTTCTACCAAGTGGTCCATGATCTTGAAGATTGCTTCGACTATCTTCAAGAAAAGTCTCAAGCAACTGATAACACTGTAGTGACGTTAAAATGAACAAAAAAAAAAAAACGGCGAGACACGTAAACTTAATTTTGGATCGTAGATTACAGCTCTGGATACCTCATTTCTATATCAGGTAATTTTCGCTAAATATTTTTCGTTTTAAGTATGCATTGCGAATGAAAAAAATTCAAAGTTTAACATGGAAAATGTTACTCATACGCCATATACGACTATGCATGTCTACAGCAGGGATGGGCGTTTTTGAATGAATTTTTATTCAAATAAAAAATAAAATTTTATTCATAATTTTTATAATTTTGAATGACGAATGAATTTTTATTCTTTATTCAAGCACTTTAGAATAATGAATAAATTTTTATTCTTTATTCAAACATTTTCGAATGATGAATAAATTTTTATTCTTTATTCAAACACTTTCGAATGATGAATAAATTTTTATTCTTTATTCAAGCACTTTCGAATAATGAATAAATTTTTATTCTTCATTCAAGTAATTTCGAATAATGAATAAATTTTTATTCTTCATTCAAGTAATTTCGAATAATGAATAAATTTTTATTCTTCATTCAAGTAATTTCGAATGAAGAATAATTTTTTATTCATGATTCAAGTAATACTGAATAACGCATAATTTTTCATTTATTCTTTCTTTCTTGATCACAGTACCAGGTAGACGATTAGAAAATATAATATTAAAATCTACATGTGTATGCATATAAGCATGAATTTGTTTAATTATCTGTATATGTACATATATAATACGTGAAGGGATTTTTTGTCCAGGTCACCAGATCTGCACTGTTCATCCGATTTTAAAAAATGAGGTGTCGAATGAAAGGGCTCGCGCTGTAGAAGTGCTATAAGATTTTACTTTTTCGAAAAGAGTTGCCCCGTTTAAAAAATTGATTTAAAAGTTTTAAACATAAATAAATAATTTAGTACAATATGGGTATCAAGCTAAATGGTTTTGAAAAGGTTTTTATATTTTTATTACATACAAGGGGGTTGCCACCTATTCATAAAAAAAATTAAATTCAATTTCAATTATGGAAATTAGATAAGTGAAATATGCATCACAGTATAGGTGTCGGGCGAGAGAGGTTTTAGTTTGGAAATATTTTAATGAGGGTTGTCACCTAATTTAACAATCGAAAGTAATTAAATTATGCAGAAGTTACTAAGGTATGTGAAATAATAAAACATGGGTGTCAAGCAAAAGTGAGTTCAGAGCTTTACTTTTAGCATCCTGACTATTTTTGTGGTTTTTAAAAAGGGTTGCCACCTGTTTTAAATATTAAATTCGAATTATATTAAATTTATTAAGATGGGTATCAGTCAAAATAATTTTGAAAAATGTTTATTTCCAATCTTCATGCAGGAGGGTTGCCACCTGTTCAAAACACCAGGTTTGAGATGAATTAAAGCAAGAGGTCTAAGAACGTTTTAGTTTAAAAATATTTTCAAGAGGGTTGCCACCTAATTGAAGTGGAATTTAATTCAACTATACACAGGGTGTATGAAAGAACAATATATGGGTGATAAACTAAACAACGTTAATAAATCTTTAGAATATTTTTGAGACGTTTGATTGCCACCCATATATTAAATGCAATTTTTAAAAATGGGTATCAATCAAAATGGGTTTGAAAATGCTCTATCTCTACGCGTTATTTACAAGGCTTTTCACGTGTCTAAAAATAAAGATCCACTTAATTCATAAGTTTGTTGAAATATATATGATAATGCTAGGGAAAACAGACTTAAGAAGATTTTGATTTGAAAAAGATTTCCACCTGTTGGAAAGTCGAATTTAGTTAATTTTTACCCAAATTATATGAAATATTAAAAAACGAATGCCAAACAAAAAAGTTTTAAGATAGATTTAGTTTGAAAAAATTTTTGATTGGGGTTGCTACCTATTATAAAACTCATATAAATATATATCTTACTATATATACAGATATAATGCGCGATTGCATTTGTTTGAAGGTCATCAGATCTGCAACGTTGTTTCGAATTTCAAAGATGAGATGTCAAATTAAAAAGCTTGACCTTTAGATTACTTTTTTAACTATGAGCTATTTTAGATGAAATTTGGCTAACGTATCGCGTATAACTCTGACTACCATTTGGATTATTTATAGGTGGCCACCTGTTAAATAACCTTAATTAAATTTTGGCGTTCTAACGCCTTTGCGGGTATACTAGTGTATGTATATATGTACTACGAGAAGGCATTTCTTGTGAATGTTATCAAACCTGCACTGTGCGTTCGATTTTCAAAAATGAGGCGTCAAATTAAAGGAATTGGTCTGTAGATGGGTTTTTGTTATATTTTTTTTGTGGAAAATTCTGTTCAAATAATTGAATAAGTTAAATGAATTATTACAATATGGATATCAATCGAAATGGTTTTCAAAAGGCTTTATATCTAAACTATATGTAGGTGGGAGCAATATAATCAGTGTTTCCAGTCCCTTTCCAGGGGGAAAAATAAACAAAAAGAAGCTGAAAAAGTTAATTTTATGTTTCATTTAAAGCTTAAAAAAAGTGATTTTTCTACTCGCATGATATTTCGCTGTGTATGAAAATCCCATCCGGCAATATCTAGTCAACAGAAGTTACGAATGGAGATTTTTCTGTATCATGGCAGAAATGGTTATTTTACAATTTTTGATTATTCGTTCCACGGTTGTTTTAAATGGACATTTTCAATTACGCAGTTTAATTTGCTTGGTCGCGTTATTTGCATTTCATATTTTTATTTCAAAATTTGTCTCAACGGCTAAAGATGGCTGCAAATATTAATAAAAAACGAAGTGAAATATAGAAATTTATTAAGAATAAATGAACCTTTTCCCTCTTTTCCCTACACTCATTTATTCGACTGAAATCCCTACGGGTAGGAAATTATCCCTACATGTACCATGTACTATTTACCAGCACTGATTTGTCAGCATTTATTAGAACTACTATATATTTCTGTGTTATTAAAAGAACTAGCGATTACAATAGCAATAAAAAATCGCTGTGATTTAAAAGTCGCAATCAATATTTTCTCTGATACAGAAAAATAGCTATTTCGCCCATCACTAGTTGCATTTCAAACATAATATATTTTTATAGAATTTTTAAAATTCTTTCAGATGAACAAAAAACAGGATTATATACATTTATTATTAATCTGAACATTTTCAAACAGATGGCAATCCTCTTCAAACGTCTCAAAAATATTCTAAAGATTTATTAACGTTGTTTAGTTTATCACCCATATATTGTTCTTTCATACACCCTGTGTATAGTTGAATTAAATTCCACTTCAATTAGGTGGCAACCCTCTTGAAAATATTTTTAAACTAAAACGTTCTTAGACCTCTTGCTTTAATTCATCTCAAACCTGGTGTTTTGAACAGGTGGCAACCCTCCTGCATGAAGATTGGAAATAAACATTTTTCAAAATTATTTTGACTGATACCCATCTTAATAAATTTAATATAATTCGAATTTAATATTTAAAACAGGTGGCAACCCTTTTTAAAAACCACAAAAATAGTCAGGATGCTAAAAGTAAAGCTCTGAACTCACTTTTGCTTGACACCCATGTTTTATTATTTCACATACCTTAGTAACTTCTGCATAATTTAATTACTTTCGATTGTTAAATTAGGTGACAACCCTCATTAAAATATTTCCAAACTAAAACCTCTCTCGCCCGACACCTATACTGTGATGCATATTTCACTTATCTAATTTCCATAATTGAAATTGAATTTAATTTTTTTTATGAATAGGTGGCAACCCCCTTGTATGTAATAAAAATATAAAAACCTTTTCAAAACCATTTAGCTTGATACCCATATTGTACTAATTAATTTATTTATGTTTAAAACTTTTAAATCAATTTTTTAAACGGTGGCAACTCTTTTCGAAAAAGTAAAATCTTATAGCACTTCTACAGCGCGAGCCCTTTCATTTGACACCTCATTTTTTAAAATCGAATGAACAGTGCAGATCTGGTGACCTGGACAAAAAATCCCTTCACGTATTATATATGTACATATACAGATAATTAAACAAATTCATGCTTATATGCATACACATGTAGATTTTAATATTATATTTTCTAATCGTCTACCTGGTACTGTGATCAAGAAAGAAAGAATAAATGAAAAATTATGCGTTATTCAGTATTACTTGAATCATGAATAAAAAATTATTCTTCATTCGAAATTACTTGAATGAAGAATAAAAATTTATTCATTATTCGAAATTACTTGAATGAAGAATAAAAATTTATTCATTATTCGAAAGTGCTTGAATGAAGAATAAAAATTTATTCATCATTCGAAAGTGTTTGAATAAAGAATAAAAATTTATTCATCATTCGAAAATGTTTGAATAAAGAATAAAAATTTATTCGTCATTCAAAATTTTTGAAATGATGAATGAAAATTTATTCTTATTTTTTTTTTATTCAATTATTCATTTTCTTGATTTCGCCCATCCCTGGTCTACAGTCATGCAAAATATGGCGTATGAGTAACTTATTTTCTGCTTCCATTTCTTACAAAACGTTAAAGCACATTTTTATTTGTCCATGTCAAACTTGCTTATTTATCAATAGATTTTCATCGTTACTAGCTTGATTTTTTGGAAAAATAACAGGCTTTAGTACAAATAAAAATCTACAAAAGGGTTGATATTTTCTTAATTCTTTACTTGTTATAAGTCGATTTTTTTTTTGTATAAAAATGAAAATATTTCCGAAAATCACGTGATTTGGGAAAACGGTATAAAGATCCGTAATATACGACCCAATATTAAGTTTACGTATTTCGGCATTTTCTTGTGTCATTTCAAAACATGAGATTTTCCCAACAGTGTAACGATTTCGATTATAGAGTTGCAAGTCCTCAAGATCCTTATTGGTGACAAATTATACGTTTTGCCAAGAGCAGCTCGTTGGTTGCTTGGTTGAAGTGGCGAGTTTAACAGCTCCAATTAGCACTTATGCGTGCCGTTTTAAAACCACTACTCGCAATTTAACCTGAATAGAAGTTCGTTATTTATCTCAAACCCAGCATGTGCAGTTCAGGAACTTAAGAATCTGCAGTGGCTTAATTTCATTTTGGTCTGTTAAAACGAAGAACCAGGGTTTGCATAGAAACCTGATTCTAGCCCTACATAGTGCTGGGCAATCGCAGAGCAGATCGCTCCACCGTTTCTTCTCCACTACAGGAAAAGATTTGGGTGTTAAGCTCGTTTGTAACCAGATCCACTGAAATTTATAGTTCATAATCTGTCCTGCCGAATTTTGTATTGGAAACTTAACGTTCAGGTGATGTTTGCGTTACCTAACCCTTTCGGGGCCGTAAGCCTATATTTATACTAAATATACTCGATGAAAAATAAACCTTCGCCTATTTCGAGGTTGGTAAAAATCCTGATTTTTCTTAAAGAAAAGATAAGAAAAAAAATATTTTTTTCAACACAATTTGCTGAATTTCCCTTGTGCAGACTCAAATGTTACTCCCAGTTTTGAGCACGGATCTACCAGTTACCGCAACAAGAGCGTAGTGCGAAGACCACTAAGAAAACCAAGTCATAAACCAGTTTTTCCTCATACATATACATAAGTAAATTTTGAAAGTTTAATAAAATATACAACACATTTGAAGTGTAGCGGCATGCCCACAGTGTGTCACTTATTACTGTTAGTTGTTGACACCTTTGATCCGTTTTATTTGAGTAACTTGAATTATTTTCATCATTGAAATTTATTCGCCATTTTCTTCGCAATTCCATTTATAGCCGCAAAATTTAAATTTACAAAAATACAAACGCTCCTCCAAAGAGCCTTTGTGCGTCAGTAATTTACATAATTTTTTTTTCTCTAATTGCTTTTACCCTTTCGCCATTTGTTTTTTGCAGTATGCCTTTTCACTGACATATAGTACATATATGAAGATACCACTTGAGCTGCGACGCGTCGCGCTATGACGTGCATTACAGAATTTAGTTACACTTTAAAGTGATTATGCCTAAAAATATGCATCACACATTTAGTAAGTGGGCAAGTACGCGTGACAAACATATGCATACATACATACATACTAGAGGGCTGCATGAACTCATTCAAACTTCTAGCCAAACAGAGTACAGCAGATTTGAATATTTTACTTATTTTACTCATAGTTTGGAATTTTGTACGTTATGAATATACATTTTGTTTTAAATTTTCTACCTTCAAATTGAAGAATGTGAATGAATAATGGAAAACATTCAAATCATTCAAACTCATTTCGGTAAAAGTTTTTTTCTTCAAACAAATGTGTTCGTATTGTAATGGGAGCGCAGCGATTCATAAATGCATATATGTATGTATATGTTTGTACATACACTGCCGGAACAAAGAATGGGCAAAGCAAATTTTTCACAATATATGCAACAATTTTTATTTTAGTATTTTTCGGCCAATTTCATGTAAAAATATGGTTCATCTACAATAAAAAACATGAAAATATAATTCCTTAACTTTCTGCAAATTCGCGGAAATTCAGCAAATTTTCATGCAAATATTCAAGTTTTTAATCAGATTTTTTAGAATTATTTTGAGTATGCAGATTTGTAGCCCAATCTATATTTTTATCACAAATTACAGGCTTTCAGTAGCTAGGAATTACCGTTGATTTTTGTCAGTTTTTTCACGCATTCTCTTCCATACAAAAAATTTATTTCGAAAATACTTTATATGGAAAAAATGCTAAACACCTTAAACAAAAAAAATTTTCGAAAATCAATACAATTTTTGGAAAATTACAAACATGCATTTTTTTAACAGAATTTAATGGGCTGCAAAACTGCATACTCCAAAAAAATTCTAAAAAATCTGATTAAAAATTTGAAAATTTGCTGAATTTTCGCGAGCTTTGAACAAAGTTTAGGAATTATATTTTTATGGTTTTTATTGTTGAATTAGCCATATTTTTATACAAAATTGGCGGAAAAATATTAGAATAGAAATTGTTGCATATAAATATTGTGAAAAATCTGCTGTGCCAATACTTTGTTCGGGCAGTGTTGCGCATAAAAAAAATATTTTGGATATTCATACAAAAAAATTGTCATTTATTTCCACTCAATTTATTTTCACTTTGTTTGAATATTGTAATGTCTACACTTACATATGTATATCAGAAGAGGTATAGGGAATAGGTATAGGGGGGAAAAAAAAAAATCAAACCAAAATCATTCATTCGTTTTGTATATGAATAATTCATAAGCCGTTTGAGTGGATTCATGCAGCCCTCTAATAATACATGTAATATCAAAATGAGAAAAGAGACGCTGAGCGCACTGCAAAGTAACAAACGAGACTACTAACTATGTACGAGAATGAATCCAGCAACAATAAAGCAAAGGCGCTGCAATTAAAAAAAGAAAAAAAGCAAGAAAAAAACAACAAACAGCAGCCTCGGCAGCGAAATTCATTACATCAAATGACAAGCAACAAGAGGACACTCACAGAGGAACTAAAAAACCAAAAAAATAGCTTCAAACATTAACTGAAATAACTGCAAATGGCAGCACTGCCGACGGCAATGCCACGTAAAAGCCATGCTGTGCTGCATTGCCCCTAAAGCAACGCCAAACAACGTCGTCGTCGTCGTCGTCAAGCGCCGGATATGTGTTGCTTTGAGCGGCGCTTGCAAATTTGACCCATTTTGAAATTGGAATATTTTCATACTCGCTTTTGCTTAACACATTTTTTCGCTTATTTTTTAGTTTTTGTTCTTTTTTTTGTGGGGTCGCACATTATGCACTTTTGCTCCTCGAATTGCACTTGAAGGACGAAACGATGTTCAATATTATTCAAGTCATCATGGTGAGTGTGTCACATACATACATATGTACATACATGTAGGCGCATATGAGTGTATATGATAGATACGGACACGTGTGCAGTAGTGTTGCAACTGTTTGTATGTTTGTATGTTTGCATGTGCGTTGTTAGTTATGCATATGACATGCATAAAGTATAGTTCTGCATAATGAATAGTTAATGTGTGGCATCCCCTACACACACACACACACACACACACACACACACACACATACGCGCATACACAAAAATGCACCAACTCACACACCAGCAAAGTAATTTTCGCAGCATGCGCTCGCATGTGCACATTATTGCTGCCTTCTGCTGATTGTACCCGCTGCCCGCGCATATAATTAAGAACCCCGACTTAATGCTGCTCAACACAAACGTTGCGGCTGTGACTTTTTTTGCGTTGATTTGGTAACATGTATCTACCGATTTCTTTTTTTTAAACGAAATTCAATAGCGCTACTGAATTATTAATGTCAAGCAATAATTCATAAATTGCCATTTTTGGCAAGCTGGCACCATTAAATTAGATGTTTTTTTTTTGATTTCATAATGCTTTACTCCACTTTCAATCACCTCATTAACAGACCCGTACGCTTCATTTTTCCGTTCGTTGCTTCTCGTTGTTGTTGTTGTTTAATTTTTTTTGTACTTCTTGACAATCTTTAACGACCGACCATTCGACACCATTAACGCCACTACCACTAACCACTCCGATCCGATTACGAATTTCAGCTTCACAGTTGCAGACGAAAATTAATTTCACTTTTCGCAAACGCTTTCATCGCGCCGCTCCCGCCTTTGTCCCCAAAATCCCAATTCACTTTCACGGTCCGTCTGCTACTGCGACTGCTTCTTCTTCTTCGTTTTCCTATTCTTGTCGCATCCACTGCTCTTGCATGTGCACGTTTGTGTGCGTATGTGTTGGTTGCTTATATCAATTCACAGTCAACGCGCGTTAATCCGTTCAAACACACGAGCTCTCGTACACAGCCAACAAACGAATGCCGATGAACTCAGAAGAGCGTTTGTCATAAGGCTCTGGGCTGTTTGCCTCGAATCCTCGTAAATCTGATTAAAGCATTTGATGAGTACGGCAGCAAGGAATGCAGAGTTGTTAAATGCAGCTAGAACATCTAGAAGAATACTTGGTGGTTGGCGAGGAGTGTGGTGCTGTTGAGAGGTTGCGCGGATGCTGTGTCCACTGAGAGGATGTTCATTTGTTGGATGCTGCGCACTGATGGTATTGAGTGTAGTGGAAAATGAGGTTAATTTCCGGTAATGGCGCCATCTGTTTGTGAGACAAATTCTGAAGATGTGAGAAACTGGTTATGAAAAGCTGGTTGAAAACTGTATATTAAGCCATTATTAAGCCATGAAAACCACTAGAAAGGATTTTTCTGTAGATGGAGAAAGTTTGCACTGTTTCAAAATTGGTTGAAAAGTACGGCCAAAATACATACGACTTAAGGTAACTGAAAGGGTATGAGATTTTATTGAAAATTTTCGATAAGAATCGAAATAAATTTAGTCATCGAAATTTATCAAGTTACCCAAATTCATCGAAGTTTATAGTTATCGAAGTTTATCCATCTATCCATGTTCGTTGAATTATAGCAACGCATCCAATTATTCAAATTGATCAACGATTGTCGAAATTTATAGACACAGAAAATTAGTTGTCGAAATTTCCGAATAGTTATCGAGTTATAAAAACTCATGGGATTATTGAAATTTCCAAATTTAATGAATTTTATCAAGTTATCGATATTATTGAACTATCGTCATTTATAGAGTTATCGAAATTTGTTGAGTTATAGCAATGGATCGATTTCTTTCAACTTATCGAATTATCGATATTTATTGATTTACTGAAATTTGTCAATCGGTCGAATCGAAGTTTTCGGATTTTTCAAAATATTTCGAGTTATCGGAATTTTAAGGTTATATAAGACCATCGAGTTATCACAGCTTATTTTAATTTACCAGAGTGTAAAGAGTGAACTAAATTCATCGATAGCTTTTGAAAAATATGGAGCTATCAGAATTAACCGAATTATGGAAATTACTTGGATACCTCTACCGAAGTTTATAGAGTTATCAATTTATATTAGGATGTACACATTTTGGGCACATTTTTTGAAATTTTTCGAAAATGATCGAAATTAGTCTAGTTATCGAATTTTATTGAGCTATCGGATTTTAGTGTTTTTGAAATTCATTTTGTTATCGGTGTGTTTCAAATTATCGAAATATAGCGACAAAATGAAATGTATCGGGTAATACCAAATCCTGCGAATGAACTCCAAAGACCTTCATATAAACAATTGTAGTCACGTAGGAGAAAAAACGGTCGAATTTCGACTTCTTAGGACCGATTAGCCAAAAAATGCATGAATGGCATTCATATTTCCAGGGTATATTAAGATCGCTGATTCCGTATGAATCATCTACTTGTTTAGCCATAATTAATTTGTACCAAAAAACTTGGGACTCAATGTTTATCATAAGCCCCGGCAAACATTTTGCTTGAAACTTTACAAACGATACTCATACGACCCGGCCCTTTTATCATCATGCTTTCAAAGCCGTATCTGTCAGCTGAATTGGATCAGAACATTGAAATTTTGTTAAAAAGTTATCCAGACTTTTAATAAATAGTTGCCGTGTGCTTCTTCAAAAGGTTTTAATAGCTCAGCAAAAGATTCCATGATTTTCCATTCCTCTGGCAAAAATTGGGCTCATGTCATTGTCAAAGATTCAAATGCATCATATAGTTGCAATATTTCTGTGGGACGACTTGCGCAACATTTGCGAATTGGAATGCGAGTGCGAATATCCGCAGCATTCCTCGTAACGCTTATAATTTCATCTTAGTCGAACACTAAATAAGGATTTTCCGAATATTTCGACTCCATCGCCAACTAGCGGATCCAATTTTTGTAAACGTTTTTCTAATCGCACCTGCATTGTACGCTTTTAATTACATCAAAATCGGACGCTAAATACAGATTTTATGAATATCTCGACTCTGGCGCCACCTAGCGGATTAATTTTCCGCAAAACTATTACTCGTCCCAGTATACTTCTCTAATTTGATCAAAATGCGATCATGCTCAACCTAGGTCTAGGGATTAAACTTTTACAATTTGGTTAAAATCCGTTTGTTGGCTTTTGAGCCAATATATGACTCGCAGTTTGTTGGTTGCAAGACCAGACCTTTACAGCAAATCAAATTATGAAGAATACCCTCCTCATCCACACCTAATTCAAAGTCCTTCGGATAGCCAAAATTGTTTTTAACTACGAAATAAGGGTTTGAGCAAGCGAATCTGCTTTCACTTTACCTTTTTAATCTGATAACCTGCTGGAAATGTTAACCGCCACCTGCTCTACCCTTGGCGTATGCACATAAAATTCCCGTTGGTCGTTAGCATGGCTCTCAAACTCACAAAATATGAATGATATCGCTGAAACCTAATAAAAATTAAGTATGGACTTATTTATTATGGAAAATAATTACTTTTTGAAAGCACTTAGTTAATCATTATAGCCAAATAACGAGCTTTAATATTTCCGGATTTTCTGGAATAGCGACACGGTTACGAATATTTGCATCCTGGTTTGGTCCTTAATAGCGCGCGCATAAACAATTCCAAACTGAGGCGAAAGGGTGACAAAACATTACAAAATAATATTTGCAGAAATTCAAAATTAAAGGGAACGAGTGTGCCAATCGATGGTATGGGAACAGATGTTTGTTTATTCTCTATTCACGTACATATACATACATATTTTTTATATATTTATGTATTTACATGTATCAAGGTAAATATCTGCTAATCAGCAAACACTTTAAAGTAAACGCATTACTTTGTTGATGAAGTCAGGGGTTGTGCAAACGCCGCACACTTTGGGGTTGTTTATTCTAAAATTACGAGTGCATATATACTGTTTTGTAAATAAAAATTCAGCATAATAATCAAGCATATTTTTATTTTACATTTAACAATCAAAAATGTAGCTATTTACGCATGCAGCGGAGCAGGTGTGCATCGATTTACATAAATTACAAAAGTAAATATTTAAATAGAGATTTTGATAAGCGATTATACATACACTTGTTTGTCGTTAATCACATATGCATGTACATATGTATGCAGTTGAGATTTTTGACTTCCATGTATTTATCAAAAATCAAATAAGTTTTGCAAGTGAGAACGAAATTCTTAAGTAATCATATCGAGTAGGTTATGCTTTAGGGAGAAATGGATTAGGCAAAAAGTTGCATTTATGTTGAAAATTTTATTTTTCACTCCAACCGAGTTTTTAAAAGGATATATGTCGATTGTGGCAGCCTGTTAAAAAAAAAGAAATGACTATTCCTTAATGAAAATGTTGCGCCAGTGTCGGAAGCAGTGGTGGCCTATAAATTTCTACTTTTCAAATTCGAGACGACCGTTTCGGTAAACTGACAGGTATAAGCAGCCATACAAGCATCAATAAATAGGTATTCATGCAGATTCTGCAATTCACTTCCGAGTGAATTTTAACCCCATTCAATTCGAATACAAACCAGTGATGGAAAAGTAGGTGCAATTGTACTTTTTCAGCCATTTTATAATTTGAAAGTACATTGGGTACATATATAGCATTTTCGGTTTATTTTCAACTGAGCCATATAAGTTCTCCTAGAATCTTTTTTCTTCCTTGTATTTATTTTAACCTAGTGCAGAGAAATCCATCTGGTATTGGATTTGCATTAAATTTTGCACACAGATAGTTTATTACCTAGACTGAAAAATAGGTTACTTTTTTAGAGTTGCCACGTGTTAAAAAAGAAAAATTTAATTAATAATCACGTATATTGAAAAATTGGCTATTTTTTTGGAGTTGCCACCTATTAAAAAGTTTAATTTAATAAATAATCATGCGGAAACGGCTGAACGGATTTGCATTAAGTTTTGCACACAGACGGTTTATGATCTGGATTGAAAAAATGGGCTACTTCCTTAACCAATTTCCGGATCGGAACCAGATTTGACGGAGTTCCCTGATATGTATACATGAGAAATCAATCTCATACTCATGTAGAAAAATGAGAGTTATTGGACGAGGGGGCGTGGCGAATCGTACGAAAATTTATTTTTTATGCTGCATAACTCCGGAGGTATTTCTGCAGAGGACTGGAACTTGGCACCGATGTATGTATATAAAATTTATTCCATACACATGGAGAAAAATTGGGGTTATTCGAAAAGGGGTTGTGGTTTCTTCCTTACAAATCTACTATTTTATACTGCATGTCTAGAGCTGTTCATGGTAGAGTACTAAGACTAGGTATTGGGATATATAAAATCAATTCCATGCTCATGGAAGAAAATTAGGGTTATAAGAAAAGGGCGTGGAACTTCCCGTAAAAATTGCCATTTTCTTAACACATGTCCCTGAAATTGTTTGTGGAAGTATATTGGAACTTGGTATGAAGTTAGGTATATAAAATTTATCAATTTCTCATGGAAAAAATGTGAATTATTATATATATTATATCTTTCATAATAGATATATTATATCTCTGAAAGGATAGAAAACCTGTTGAACTATTTTAAATTTTTTATGGAGATTTATTTTATCAGTACCGTACTGACAGACAAAATTTCCGTTCATGCAGAAGGGAGAGCCGGCATCTGCCGTAAAATCTAAAAATCGCATGATGCATACATCTGGAGGCATTTAGCTACAGTACTGCGGAGGGTTTTTTTTATCTGATAAGGAGAACGTTCACGTACGTCATAATCCGAAAAATGTGTTTTTACGTGACGAGTAATACGAAATCGTATGTGACGATTCGACCAAGGCTACTGAATTGGAGTTAAACTTAGAGGAATTGATATCCTTCGTATGCTTAACATGCAGACGAGATTTTTTCATTTCCTTAAGGGGCCTAAATGCCTTAACTCGCTTAAAAAATAGATAGCTATAAAAAATGGACACAGAAATAAAACATAACATCATTAAATTATTACTCATATTTGTATTAAAACGTGGTGTGAAACCTGCGGGTATTAGCTAGTATCCTAATAAATCAGAAGGTTCCAGTGTTCTAAGTCAAAGAAATTCCAATTTTTTTTTTAATTTAAGTACTTCAAATATATTTTTAGTTATTCTTTAAAACCAACTAACAACAACAATGTAACAATTTATTTATAACCAATAGATCTTAATATTGCCTAAATGCTATACAAATGAATATATCTACTATTTTCTATAAAGTATTAAATTAAGGATTTCAATTTATATGTAGGTAAACATAAGTTTTATGTAATCATATTGCTTAGTATAAACAAGTTAGCTTACAAACTATATAACCGATTTTATGTAACTATAAGTAGGTACTTATTTGTTCACTAAGTTGGCTAATCAAATATAAAAGAAGCTCGTTGTTTGTTGTGGTGTGTGTCTTATTGCTCTGATTATGTTAACTAAGCGTTTTGTTTTGTAAAATATTATCATCATATCTTTTTTATTTGTATTGATATTATTTATCTTATTTATATTTTTGATGTGTCTAAACAACTCCCCTCTGTCGAATCCTTAACCCTTCATTGTTGACCAGTTTTTAAACTCCTTTTTGTATACGCCATAAGCTAGCCAATAGAGCAGCATAAAGAAAGCAAACGACATCGGAAAAGCGACGCGCGAAACTCGATCGATAAGCGAGACGCTATTCACATAGCGAGTACCTGAAAAATTTAGAATATGTATGTATAAGTATTAAATATGTAAAATATGAAATTTGCCAGAGGTTAATCAAAAACGAACCTGTCTCTCTTATTATTTTTGTTAAATCTTACAAGATACTAAAGGATACAAAAGACGGCTAGAACCCTAGCATACATCCTTCTTTTAATAAGGGATCTAATGCGGAAGGTGAATAGCCTCTTCTTCCCAAGTGATAACCACATTTATTAATCGTCAAGAAAAGGATATGGGATACACAACAACAAACGCACAAGATGATTTGGAATTGAAGGGAACGCAGAATGGAGTTTAAGCTATGAACAGAAAAAAAACACATTGTGACTTTGCGAACGCTCTCACAACTAAATGCTCGGCTCCTCACCGCATCTAACGTTCCATTGGTTATATGAGAAGGCGGTAGAAACCATTCAGCACTTCCTTCACACGTTCTTCAAATTTTCTGTAACTTAGCACCAGTGTATTACCGATCATTCTCTTGGACAAGCGCCAATCGGGGCTCGAGGATCACTCGAAACAGTTCGGGATATGCTTGACTTCTCTGCCGATTACATCAGTTTCTTCGAAATGAATGAACTGGTTTGGGTCCCAGGATAACTGCATGGCTTACAAATAACCTAGTTGGCACACTTCTGGGGTCATCTCTCCAGACAAGGAGAGCGTAGGAGTATCTGTGACACCTGTAGACGGTTCCTGAATGGGCAAGGGTATGGTTACCTCAGTGGGGAGACATGCGGTCTTAATCCAGAAGTTTTACTCTTGATGTGCGCAGCGGTTTAACGTCCGATCTTATGATATGACTATTCGGTATAGCGGACAACCCTACAAAACCATTTTAATCATGTAAAACTAGGGAGAGTTCAGAAGGCCGCATGCATTGGGACAAAAGAGGCAATGAAAACTTGCACTATGGACATCCTCATGAGTATTAGAAACGTATTTCGTATAGACTTTCACATAATTCACACCGTAACAGCATCACCTATAATACTCAGGGAAGTTGGTATATATGTATATGGAAACAAAAAGCTATTAGGCATAGCTACATAATTTCTTGACTGGCTTGAGCGCCATAGACTAGCTACTGATTACATACGACTAGAAATAAAAAAATTCTCAGGCCTTTCGGGGTTATTCTCCCATCGAGAGCCGCTTGGAATGGGGTACTTGGTACCGCCGTCGACGGCCTGTGGATTTGGAATATGCGTTTTTTACAAATTCGTGGGATTAAGAACGTCAATCCATCTGCCCGATTTTGCTAGTGTTTTCCAGGCAGAAGTATTCGCTATAGCTGAAGGCTGTTGTAGAACGCAGCCAGTCAGCGGTGTAGAAGGTGTAGGACTCTTTTAAACACAGTAAGTCTCACAGTCAGCTCAACCTAGATTTGGTTTGGGCTCCTGGTTATAGCAATATTCCCGGAAACGAGGCTGCAGGTAAGTTATCCAGCGGGGCTCCTCATTGGCCTCGATCGAGGATCGTATCTCACCCCCAATTGGAACCATATACAGAGACATCTTTCTCAACAACCTTCAAAAATAAGTTCTGAGGTGGCGCATGGCGGCAGGCTGCCGCATATTAAAAGTTATGTGGCCAGTGTACAACCCTAGTAGAACACAAACAACCCTTTTGAAAAAACCCAGACCTAACGTTTTGAGGCTAGTAGCGATTCTTTGGGCATTGGAGGACTGTCAAAAGAGCTTCTGCAGTTTTCACCCAGCGGTTTTCTTTACAGCTTTGTACTGATTACCTGGAGGCACGGTTCCAGTAAAAATCTATTAAGTTTTTATTTTTAAGGTTTTCATATTATCCTCGTCTCTTAGAGTTCGTATTGGACAAAACTTGAAATATTATCATCATATTGAATAAATTACGTCAGTAAACTTGAGAAATGGACGAAGTTTCGAAACAGCTGTCGTAATTTATTACTGCAATAAAGTAAAAATCTTAAGTACATATTCGTGCATTAAAGAGCCCATTACTCTATTAATAACATCAAGGAGCACCTCTAGTTTGCTTGAGGTGAATTTAGAAATATACGTAAAAATTAGTTTGATCACCTTTTGTTACCGCCGCATCACGTTCGCGTTGTTTTCGAAATTTCTCATCACCAATTAGACAAAGCCACATTTGACGTGCTTTAGAGATAACTGGCGGCTCGGTTTGTGTGGTGCGTTCCATGGTCGAAGCACGCGATGAGGGAGCCGGAAAGATTTGTGTCGGATCCTGCAAAAAAAAAAATAAATAAATAATAAAAGTTAAAAAAATAATAAAAGTTAATTGAAGTAAGCCAAAAAACTCACATTATAAATGGGACATATCATTGCATTCCGCTTGCAAAAGTTACCAGCTAAAGAATGTTGAATTTCGCAAACAGATTCATTACTGCGTTTTATCGAGCAACTCTGTATGTCCTCTTCGGCCTCATCATCAGCAATGCCCTCGTCAATGTCCTCCCATTCATCCTCGCTTATGGGTATCTCACCGCTTCCGACCTACAACAAAAGACACATATAAAATTGTACGTACTGCAGACTTAAGTACTTAATATGCACTTGAAGAAATATATGTATA
>NW_016165596.1:13107-27037 GCF_001687245.7 Rhagoletis zephyria | reverse complement strand
CCTCATTGCACTTTCTTTGGCATTTTGCATTTGTTGTTGTTGTTGTTGTAATATCTGTTGATGTTGACGTAGTTATTAGTGTACTCGCATTTGCCAGCTACCAATATGAGTACCGCATCAACGACTGGCAGACGCAGTGGAGCAGCAATTCATGCGCGTTCTTCCCCACTCAAACTCAAACTCAATGGAGGCAACCGATGCACAGTGGTACATCCCCTTAAATTTTTTGCATAAAAATTAGAAGGAGAAATAAAAAAAGGAAAAAATTGGCGCGGTTGATTTGTTTTAAAGCTTATTTCCAAAAAAAAAAAAAACCTAATTGCAAAAACTCCTTAAATCTGCCATAAAAAGCCATCTGATTATTTAGGACTTCGAAACTTTGTCTTTATTTCAAAACAAACTTCACATATAAACCTAACCTCAAAAACTCTTAAGAATGCCATAAGAAGGGGACCAGTGAATATATGAAGCCGAAATTTTTTCCGTGTGCTTTTAATAACGTTGTGTGTGAACGCTCAGAAAGTAAGCGTTATCTAACCTCAAATACACTTTAAAATGGCCATAACAAGCGCACCAATGAATATATGACTCATATGTTTGTAATAATATTTAAACTACACATACAAAATATGGGAGTAATAGCACTCGAAACAAAGTAATTGGAAAAACACATTGCTCGGTTGAACAAAACATCTCAGTAAGCTTTAATTAAATCAAATTTCTTCTGATTTCAGTTACTTTTATTTTGTAGGTACTAGATTGCCCTCACCCGCTTCGCGTGCTACATAAGGAGTAATTTATTTCAGCAAAACTAAAAATAGGTACTTAAGCTTAGCCAAGAACGTTGGAGATTTTCGAATTTTTTTAACTCCTTCAAAATATTTGCAAACTAAAGCTTTCTTAAAGCTCTTTCTTGTTATATATTTTCAATTTACTTATTGAAAAACTTAAATTTTATCCGCCGAAATCCCACTGTGCGAAGCGCTGTGTTCAAATACAATGAAACTGGAGGAAAGTTTGAAATAGAAAGGCTAAAGAGTTTAAAAGGATATTCCAGGAAGTAAAAAGTTAAGAAAATTAAAGCACATGANCTACTGTCAACTGTCACCATTCGATTCAACTTACTAATGCATGATCGGAGCATTTTCCATTGGTCTATTTCAGTTGCAAAGAAACCAATACTAAGCTTAAAAAAAAAAAATTGTAACATTTGCTAAAGCAAATTAAATTTGTGTCCACTCGTTGAATCGTTTAACTAAGTAATTAAAAATTTATCTACTAATAGCATCATTCGTCACTCTCTTTATGCCGTTGGAATAGTGCGAGCAGCATTTGACTAATTGAAAAGCGGCGTGTAGGTGTGAGGTTTTTTATATATGTACCTACATACATACCGCACAGGATCTTCAAAAGTGGCACAACTCAAAATAACACGTTCGTCAGAAATTGAGGAAGAACTATTTCGTAGCACATGCTAATCATATGGGTTTAGATATTTTCAACAAATTAAAACAAAAATTCAGGGACCGAAAATGACAGTTATTTTTTTTTTATGTCACCTTGGCCAAATATTATAAAGTTTGAGATAAAACACATTTCCCAATAATAAACAAATTACAAAATTAAATAAATTTTTCAGTTATGTCACTTTTGAAGATCATGTGCGATATGTACAGGAATGCTTTTTTAATGCATTAAAAAGTGTATGGTTTGACTTCTGTGGTGCGTGTAAGCAAAAACCACGATTTAGTGGAAAGATTTGTGTATGTATGCGGAAAAGGAAATTTATTTGATTAGTAAAATGAATGAAAAACGCATGAAGTTTTTTTTAAATAAAACTTTTAAATAGAAGAAGATATTTTACATAAATTTGATTAGTGAGGCATGCAATAGTTAGATTATCCTGTTATCTCTGCTTCGAATTCCAAAATACGAATCTACAAATACGGTAATGAATCCTTGAAGTGAAAGAAATATTTTGTTCTAATAAAATTCCTAAAATTAGGTCCTAGCTGTTCAGCCAAACACAAAAAAGTAATATCGGCGACACTTGTTTATGCAGTACATTGACAAAGATAATGCAGAGGTCACTCCACCGTAGAGATATTCTGTTGACACGCGTCGCTACCAAGCACTCGCTTCTATCGAATGAGCTATTTTATCCCTTTTTTACGGCTAAACTATACTCCTAATCATTAGAAAGGTATTTTGATGCTGAGAGTTTATTAAATTTGAAATTAGTTTAAAATAAAGCCCAATTATCAATTTAAAAATGAAACCAATACAAATACCATACATGTACACGTTTGAGGTGGAAATGCCTCCTAAATGTATGCTTTAATTTTGCTACTGAATTAATGAAACGTTTTTAGCTGCGGTCTAAGCATAAAATCACACAGATGAAAAAGGCAAAATAAAGTAGTGAAATAGGCATGAAAAGGCACTAGAAATAGCAAAAAATGCAAAAACTGAAAAATAACACTGGTTTACTGGTTTACGAAAATCGAGTTAATTTTTTTATTTTTTGGATAAGTGTTCGAGATTTCTATAGGTGTACCTGGCGTATGAGTAACATTCTTTTCGTGATCATTTTTCATACAAAATATCTTTGCGCATTTTCATATGACCACTTATCTATTACTTGTTTATTTATGCATCGATTTTCTTCATTATCAACTTTATTTTTTGTAACAGAACATAGCCTTGAATGTGTTAATCTTGCGCTCAACGTGAGTTGATACAAGTGGCGCCCAATTTAGATATGGAACGTTTGAAACTTTTATATTATCAGGAATAAGGGCTTCTCCCGCGCAATCATCACTTTTTTAGTGGTGATTGTGAAGCGGTCGGTGCCGAACCAATTTTTAAACTCCACGTAGCATCCATACTTAGTGCGAGGTATATGTGAACAAATTTACGTATATCACAAACTAATGCAGATCATACTCTAACACTTTTAGGGTATTATAATTTTACCTAAGGCTATATTTTGAAAAAAAATAATAATAATAGTAATTAAAAAAAATTGATCGAAGTTTCTCCAATTTTTTTTTTTTAATTTTCACTTCCGGTGTAGTATAACAAAAAAAAAAAAAAATTCCAAAATTGATTTTGCATTTTAAAAAGAGAGAAATTTTCTCAACAAATCGCGATGTTATCAAGTTTTAATCTTTTTTTTTCAATACGAAAAAATGCTTTAGAAAACATCAAATTTTAGTTTTTACTATTCTTTGGAAGCCCATAACTCGAAAAGTAACCATAATATAAAGAAAAAAAAAGTGAAGAAATTCTAAAGCATCACCCTTTTTTCCGTGTAAATTTGACGCGAAATTTCCCTTCTGCATTAGTGTTATGCGCGAAAGTATTTAATAAAGAAAACAAATACAGAATTTTAGATTTCGTATATTTTAAAACCATACGTAAATATTACGAGTGCCTTCGTACAATATACAAAATTATAAGTACGGAGAGTTGTTCCATATTTTACGCATGTTTTTTTGTAAAATAAACGGAATTTTTTTATAAATTGTACTGAAAAAATGGTAAAATCTTGTTTCGTTGTGAAAAATGTGTTCGTATCATGATAAAAATATAGCAAGGTATAACCGTTCTCTCAATTCGTCGGCCATGATTTTTTTTTGNATAAAAGTGAAAATAAAAAAATGAAATTCGAAATTGTTGTTGCTTGAGTTTGAAAATGAAAATGTGTGTGTGAGTTTGTGAGTAAATTTAAAAATTAAATTGTTTGGAAACGTCAAGAATTTGAAAAGTGACTCTCAGCGGTTCTTCCTTACTATATTTTTAACATGGTTCGTATTATGAACGAAAATTTTTCGTAGCATTTTTACGAAATTTTATTTTTAGTGTATTTTAATTTAATTTGTAATACAAACATGCAATACATAATGACACCTGAATATTCTTGTTGTTAGCGTCTCAGGATAGCGGTAGCGAGCAGTGGTCTCACGCAACCTTCGCCATAATTATCAAAATACATATGTATGTACATACATAAGTATATCCATTTCCCAGAAAAAGACAAACAAATCAGATGTTACTGAGAACAATACGTATACTGATGGCTAGAGTGTCAATACTGTAGCAGCCGAAGAACTAGAAATGAAGATAGAATTAACGAAAACGGCCACGGCAGGTGACTACACTTAAAGCGCATACGACGGTCATCATAGGTGGCTTGACAATTCCTCTGATGCCGAAGAAAACACCGATGATGACGCCAAAGACGATAAAGAACGCAATGACGAAGTTATTGACAATGGCTGCCCCAAGTCGGTCATTTCAGATAGCAGCGCATTTTTGTTCGCCGTAATAGCAGTAATTTCTGAATGTTGTTGTTGTCAGTTGCGGCTGCTGCTAGCACGGGTGACTCGAGTAAACAGGGGAATACACCGGATGAAAGCGATGATGCTGGCGTTAGAATGTAATGTGTTGAGTCAACGATGTCGCTGCCGCAGTTAATGTCGCCGTTGCCATTGCTGTTGCTGCCACTGGAGGTGGATGTTTTCCTGCTGCCTGTGGAGTCGTTCGAATCAACAGATGACATGGAAGTTGCAGCTGTTGCTGTTGACGGCCTGCCGGGGTTGTTGAAATATTCAAGGGAATGAGCCGGCGTGTAACGAGCGGGACGCCGTTTGTCCACAAAGAGCAGAGACGATGATGGACAGCTGCAGCTTGTGCAACCACTGCTACTGCTGTTGTAGTGCTTAAACTTGCTCTGAGCCAACCTTGGACTGCGCAGCCAAGATGGACAACGACGTTCTACTGCAATGGCGGTGGGGACTGGAGATGTCGGTGTCGGTGTCGGTGTCGGTGTCGGTGTGTCGACGGAGCCGGCGATATTATTCTGTTCAGATAAATACTGCTCTGGCCACGTACTCAATTGCAGATGCGGTTGAACGTGTTGTTGTTTGTGTGAATTTTTTACATTATCTGCTACTGCTATTCCATTGTCTTCGCGACCAGGTAGTCGCTGTGGAAATGGCGCGTGTGGCTGTGTCATTGCCGATAAATCATTTGTAGTCGGTGTCGTTGCCGATAAAAGCTTTGACATGGCATTTACGTGTGCAACATCATTTGTTGCTGCTGTATTTAAAATTGTTTTCATTGTTGTCGTACAATTCATTGGCATTGCCGGTGGCGGAGTTGCTGTTGTGGTTAAAGCTTCCTTGGTGAACTCGGTTTCGTTGCCATTGTTGGCGCACCAAGTCGAGTGGTCTTTAGAATTTTTCATGACTCCTTTTACCTGCTCCACTTGCTCGTTGGTAGCATTCTTAACAGTCCGATTTGTCGACAATCGCATTGTATTTGTGATGAATGCCGTTTTAGCGTGCGCTGCTATCGTTGGGGTCGTTGTACCATCCGGCGTCAATCCATTATCATCGCTGCCCGCATCGATAATTCTATCATGCAGCTCTCCACCTCTACTCGCTTTTGTTTTCGTTGAGAGATTCTCCATAGACGCTGCTTTACGATGCCATAATTTCATTAGAATCTTCTTGTTTTTATCGCTATGCTTCACCGCGCGGACATCACGGCTAGCATCTGTGCCCGTAGCTTCCTGGCTCATCTCAACTACTTCAACCGTTTCCGCCTCCTTCTTGAAGCTAAAACGCCCAGGCTGTCCGCCACCAGGCGCCACATGTTGACTTTGATTCTGCTGTGTTCTTGCCAGCTTTCGTCTGCTCAATCGCTTCTTCGCCTGCATCCCATCTATCTCTGTTTCCGCTTGCTGGCCGTCATCATCATCAATCGTTTGTTTCGCCGCCTCTGCCCGTCGCCAACGCCGGCTCATTACGTGCCCCCCCTTTTGCGTTGGCGCTCCGAAAAGCTTCTGGCGTAATTTGTCTTCATTGGTGCTGCACAAATTGTATGCGCTCGTGATGGCTGCGTAGATTTTCTCGGCAATTAAAGCACGCTGCGGTGTGTAGCGATCCCTGCAGACGGGACACTTTTCAGCGCGTATGCGACAGTTGAGGCAGAGCAGGTGACCGTTCTGGCATTGCATTGCCGGCGGAGTGATGGTGTCCAAACAGACGGGACACTCGATTATGTTCAATATGGATTGCACAATGGTGGCGAGTCGTTGGAGGGTGCGCGGCATCGGTGCACAACAAAGCCTCTGTGTTTGGTTGTTGTAGAAAAGAGAGAAGAAGGATATTCAAATGGTCAGAATGTAAAAGTGAAAATAGTAAAAAATAAAGGTAATCGTTTTTAATGCGAGTGCGGAAGTACGAATGAGTGATTGAATGTCTATGCAGTGATTGAGTGTTCAGTGTAGCATTTTAGTCTGGTCATTAATTACGGAAGAATTTATTCTTATTTGTTTTAGTAGCAACTCTGTTTTCGTTACGTTATTTTTTGCTACAGCTAAATTATTTCAAATTAAATTCTTAAGTCATCTGACTGAGAGATGAAATTTTGCCAGAGACCGGATACTTTTGTTATGAATGAAATCTTTGTTTAAATAAATTGCTGTACATCAATAATTTTTTTTACACCGATAACAGCGTTCGATAATCCCCTTTTTTTTTGCAAGCTGCAAGTGTTGTTATTTGACTTGTCACAAAAAAGCAAGATATTGAACATTTTTGAGATAGGATTAAAACTGAGGACAATTTCATGGTATATTTTAGAAATAGGAAAGCTTCTATAATTCCAAATTTATGGACGGTTATTTACTAACGCAATCTGAAGAGGCAACTGAGCGATGACAAAAATCCGCTCTCAGAAATGGCACCTCGTACGACAGTGCGAGAAAGTATGCGAAATAAATTTTTTATTTATTATTTTTATTTATTCAACCTATATATTTTTGATTGAATTAAATTTTTTTTTGTTACAGTTCATTAAAGAAATTGCTTGTATTTATAGAAAAACAACTGCGTGAAGAAGGTGTTCTCCATTCCAGCTACAATTAATTTTGCTTTACTCCAAATATGAAAAATGGAACTGCGACCTCAAAATGAAACCAGCTGCCAGCTGCAACTTACTCTATGATTTTATTGATGTTTTTTTCTTTATAAAATACGCAATAATCTTACTAGTTGCAATGTCACACATGTAGGCAGATAAATGTATGTATATACATTAGGGTGATCCAAAAATACTCAGGAGGCCAACTTTTTTGAATTTTCTTTGATGTAAATTTGGCTCTAAAATTGTACTCAATATTTTGAACCGACTTCAAAATAAGGAGGAGGTTATCAATTCGTCGGAATATTTTTTTGTTTTATGTATGTTACCGCATAACTTTGGACCAGGTTAACTGATTTCTATAATTTTTCTTTTAAAGGAAAGTTGATCATGACGAAATCAACGGTACTCTTAAAATTCTATTTGAGTATTGAAGTGGATTTTGTGTTTGCTTAAAATGTACTTGTTTAAAAAAGCGAACGCATAAAATAAGAAAATTTTTCCAAAAAAGAGAAGAGATTTTGGGTTATGATATATTAATAAAATATTTATATATTTTTTTAACCCGAATAACCCTGAAATTTAAAAAATAAATAAATTTGGCTGTTTTTTTCAGGATCGGTCATTGGGACCATAAATCTGAAATAAATGAAAAAAATACATCATACCTATCGCTGTAATGCGGATATGGACGACACGCTATTTCTTTAAATGAAATTAATTGCTGCTAAATGTATGTATGTAGATATGTATGTATATATTAAACGTGAGCACAAACAAATTTGCTTGCATAGTCTTCTGTTCTATTTTCACTGCGTGTTAAATTATTTTAATATCTATAGCAAAATTTTATACAGACACGACTAAAAAGTATAAAATAAATAAAATAAAATAAAAACTTTTTAATATACCACGCTTTTATAAATGGACTAAAAATTAGAAAATAATATATCTCAGTCCCATTTCAGTCCAATTTCAGTCATTATAAACAATTTATGAGATTGAAAATGAAAAGCGTGGGGCGCATGTAACTGACCTGAATTGGTATATTAAAAAGTTTTTTTTATTTTTTATTTTATTTATATATTTATTTGTTTTATGAATACCATGCGAAATTTATATACGGAAAACTTCAAAGCCTTGGCGGCAATATTAATTTTTAACCGATTTTAAGTTAAAAAAATTCTGATTTCCTTATTTTCGATTTTTTTCCGTTCTGGTCGTGGGTGGAAAAAAATGTTTGGTTCATCCTAATACACGTGCGTAGGAATATATGTATATGTGCTTATTTCAATTAAGACTGTCCGTACATTAGTGTGAGTGAGTGTTACTTCATTTAAACATACTCATATGCATATATGTACATTTGTTCATGTGAATCAGCCTACCTCCGGTTCACATTCGAAATCACTACCACAGTTCCAAAGCAACAACGTGACTTGCCCTGATTTGGCTTGAACCAATTTCGCAATATCCGCTATGCGCAGCCCCAATACGTCTTCGCCATTAACCTGAAAATGAAATTTTAAAAATGTTATTTTCCACATTTTCCAAACAAACAATGAACACATAGAATATACATAAATACATACGTACACTTGCAGTGTGTGCGAGTACATGCATACAGTAATAGGAAAAAATTTTTAGAGTGTCCGCAAAGTGAACAACATCAAAGGTGGCAAAGGACGGCAAAGCTTATTGCAACCCTGCAACCAACTATAAATGAGTACATTTTGTGCAAGTGTGAGTGAGTGCTGCCCTACAAAAAATCGCGACTATACCATGCACGCATGTAAAGAGTAATTCCCTAAGGGTCAGAGGGTAGTCCAGTTAACTTTGCGATATCCTAGAGCAGGACCATATGTATACTCTGCATTACATCAAAGTAGCTGGTGTAGAGAAACGAGTTGGTCCGCTAGTGCATTACAGAGGAGCATTTTGTAAGTACTCCAATATAGCACAAATCGACTACATTGTCCAATGATTTTTGCAGGGGCTTTATGTGAGTATGTATGTATGTGCTTGTGTCCAAAGCGAGAGAGAAATTGTGGCTGGAATTACTGCTGCTTGGTGCTACTTGCATACAGCATTTTCTAAATCAATGAAGCCATTACAACAAAATATGTATGTACTAGTTACCGCTAGCCCATACGCCAAGAAAATAAAGTTTGTGTAAAAACCAAAGGTTACGTGAAAGCCACACACATTTTTTTAGCGCTATTCTTTCCGTCTATTCAATTTGTTGTGCTCCTTACGTGCTATATTCTTCTGTTTAAAATATTAAAAATGTTAATGATTACTGAAGTTTGTAGAATATCCTAGACGAAAGGTTCGGTTCGGTTCGGTTAGGCAAACTGGCTAGCCACTGGATGGCTTCGCAGGAAATATTAAGGTCCATAGCTTTGCCAGATAAACTAAGACCACATTAGTCAGTTAATCACTGAGTACCAATTGCAATGTTGAAGAACATTACAGTTTTTTTTTGGCAAAGTGGAACTACTTGTTGTACTCTGTTTTGGCGGGACTTCCAGATTAGGCAGAACGCCTGCTCCCAAGGGCTTAACCCGCAATACCCTAAGGGCAAGGCACTAGTAGGGAATAAGTCTTAATATCTCCTCTTTCGTAATGCATCTCCTACAGATCCTATAATTTGTTAGGATGCAGCCAATATGCAGCCCTATTCAATAATAGGAGACACTTCGTTAGATATAAATTTCCGTTTAATCGCTTGGAAGGAAATCTATCCTCTATCAGCATGATTTCCGACAGATTGCCTTCTTTGGCCAGCCTGTCAGTCTGCTTGTTGCCCAATACACCAGTGTGCCGCGCAGTGTTGCCACGAACAAAATTTTTTGCTACCAAAATTTCCCACCTTACCAACCAGAACCTACTAAATTTTTTTTTAGTTTTTTAATTGTTTATTCAATGTCAAGTTTATTAGAAATGTAGATAAAATAACCTTTAGTAAAATTAACGGCTCAATTCTGTATCACTGACAAATTTTTGTCACAATTTTTATTACGGAAAAATATATGAAAAAGTTTAAATTTCCAAGTAAAAAAAAGTTGTCGCCGATACAGAATTGATGTGCAAACTGGTTTTAGTCCTTGTAAAAAGGTTGCCACCTGTTAACAAACTTAATTCAAATTATTTAATAATCAATGCATTTTTATTAACATTTTTATTTTTGTTGCCCGGTGGTACATTTGTACATAGGAGTCAATGAAATGTTACCTTTAATGAAATTTACCTTTTTAGCTTTTTATTGGACCGACTTAGCTTTTTTATTTTTGAAGTTCTGGCAACACTGGTAACAAGTCATGGTTCTAAATGCACTAGAAGCGAACCAAATGAAAACCTACCTGAAAAGTATGATGGTACGTCTCTGTGTAAGTGCATATGGTCTGCATTTTGGCAGCTGCCTTGACACGTTTGTCCGGAAATGCCGAACGAAACTGTTGATGAGTTGTTGAGTGTCAAAACCGCAAAATGGAAAATCGATGGCTAAAATTTACGATATTCTACTTAAAAGTCAGCACAAGTTGATAGTATTGGGCTTGCACATAAATACATATGCAGATATGCATGGTTGCCACTTGTTGAAAAAATATAATCAACCAAAATCTGAAGAAAAAAAACCAAATTGAAAAAATATAACCAAATTTGTTATATATTACAAAAAAACAAAATTTATTAAAAAAAAAAATTAAAGTTATAGCTGCTATTCCGGGAAATAAAAATTATTGAAAAAAAAAAATAATTCTACAATTTTATTCAGCCTTTTTTTTTAATGAAAATATTGTGGAAAAACAACATTAATTTACATTTTGGTAGAAGTTATAGCAGCTATTTCGGAAAATAAAAATTATTGATATACTTGTGCGTTAAATCACATATGTATTTGTTGTACTTACATTAAAACCATAATTTTGAAAAACTCATTTATTAATTTTTACCTTTTGTAAAGAAAAAATTTGCTAATTTCTAATCTAAAAAGAAACAATCAAACCAGAGAAAAACTACCTAACAACCAATTTGAAAAAAATAAAAGAAAAACAACCAACAGTGGCAACCGTGCACTCATGGATTTGTATATATACATACATATATACATATGTTTCAATGTAACCACAACCGTTGTTATCGACTCAATGGCATATCAGAATGAAAAGTGCTTAAAAGCAACAAACCTGTCAAGAGCGTCAACACTGGCGATAGAAAAACGAAGCACAATTTAAGCTGAGTAAAACTTAAATTCAATCGTAGGTTTAGCATGGAAAACTAATGAGCATTTTTTATATTGCAATCGCAGTAGATTTCGAGTACTTTGTCGAGTTGAGTTTGGTATTATTTAAACTGCTTTATCGACAGCTTAAATACAAGTTTTAGTTTATGCTTTGCGAGCTTTTTGGTTAGACAAAGTTTATATTTTGAAAACCAGTTGTTAATATTTATGTAGCTTCCGCAGTTATTTTTAATGCAAGCGCTCTATCTCGTCTTACTATTAGCTGGCACTTACGCATTTTCGTGCGCTAAATATAAAAACATACAGATTAAATAATATACACAACTTCAGGTTTTCTCCATGAACTTGACCTTGTCGATGATTAGTCAGATTAAGCAACGTAAACAATAGTGCGTAGTGTGCGTATTAATCGAGTTCCGAGCAAAAAAAGTTACCTGATTGGGGTGTGTTCATTACATGTTATTACTCATGTACATATGTATGTACATACATATGTGTGTAATAACTGGTATTTTAGTTAAACGGTTAGAATGCGGAAATGTTGTCAAATAGTGTGCGTTCAACAAAAAAAAATTAATTTAAAATATGAAATGACATTTATGTGTAGATGTAAATTAATTACTTACAAATGAAATTACTTAACAACAAACCATTATGCATTAAAAAATATTACATTTTACGCAATGCTTGCAAGCTTGGTTATAATCTGTATTTGTGGATGCAAAGTATGTTCGACGAAGAAAATGAGCAAACCTTTATTATACGAAAATGAAACGTGGCTACCCAAAATCTGGTCAAGAAATCTATTAAAAACTCAAAACTTTGATTAATTTTTTTAAAATGACTATTGCACCAAGCTTGAAACTTGAATTAATGCGGTGTGTGGTAAACTGTAGCTTTATAAAAAAACTAGAGGTAGCCGGCCACGCGTTGCTGTTGCTCAGTCTAATAAAACGGAAATATGAAGATCACAGAATATATGTGATTTTATTTGCATTGCACATCTATCCAATTTCATGTAATTTTAATTTGTTTCTAGACTTTTTAGATGGGTGATAACACGAATGAAAAATGTTTCAAATTTTTTAAATACCTTTCGTTTGATACTAAAACTGTAATATTTAACAAATTTTCTTAAATCTTAATTGAATTAAATTTTTTTGAACAGGTGGTAACCCCCTCTAAAAATATTTTCCAAAATTAGCTTTCCTAAACCACTTTATGGTGCCAAACTTTATTGCAACATTTCATTTACCCTATCTATTTATTTGAATAAATTTTTTTATTTCAAACACATGGCAACATTCTTCAAAAACATTTTGGAAATAAAGCATTCTAAACAAATAAATAAATAATTTATAATAAAATTTTGAAACATGTGGCAACACTATTTAAAAATATTTTCCATGAAACCCCCTTAAACAACATTCGTATTTCATAAATCATCCGGATCTAATAACGAATGAATCAGAAAAATAATTATTTTATTTATGAAACTTTTATTTCTTGTTGTCTTTTCTGTCTCCTTGTTGTTAACAGGTCCGCTGATATTCATTGAAACGCCGCTCTCCCTCCGCGAAGCAATCCCAGCCGTCAGGGCAGGGCGACTTAAAAACTTGTACGGCTCATAAAAATAAATTTCATCAATCAAGCGTAGGCGCGTATTGAGATCATGGTCGTTGTAACCGCCGAAATAGTCCGGCTTAAAATCCCATGCATTCGAAGCGTAATAGCGGATTTGAACCCCGGCAGTGCGACTTTGAACCTCGTTCTAACAGGTTCGGTTCATTCGACCATGTAAATGGATTCCTTGATGCAAAAGCAGTAAACAAATGTAGTTAAAACTTTTTAAAAAGTTCACTGCACACTATTTTCAGGTCCAATAAGGAAACTAATTGAAACCCCCTTCCCTTTGAAAGTCATTTGAAATCTTTTCTAAATTCTCCATTTAAAATGCTTTAAACGTCGATTGTATTTTTTTCGCTAGCTATTCTCGTTCTCGAGATGATCGAATTTGTCACGAAAAAAAGCTCAATTTCCACACTGTGGGCCGCTCACCCTCCGCGAGGTAATACCTTACGGTAGCTTCACGGAGGGTGGGTTTTTAGCTCGGTGAACCTGGAGGCAAGCCAAATATTTTAAGGCCTTTAATGCTCTACAAAAAAAAATTAAAAATATGTTATACGCGAAGGCATATTTTGTAAATGTCATCAGATCTGTATAATTCTTTCGATTTTCAAAAATAACTGTATTTTTTATTTTTTAACTTTTTTTTTGAAATTTTTTCGTCATACGAAATGTTTGTTAAGCGGGGCGTTCGTTAAGCTTGCACCTACTGTACTTACATACATACACACATACCTACAAACATATATTATTGTTTATGTTTTGTAATGTTTGTGTGCAATATTTTCAATGCAAATAGTTATGTATGTAAGTCTTAAATGCATGCTAAATGCATATAAAATACATAACATATATATATTATATTTTTATTGTTTATCATGCAACCTTATAATTTTCTTAAAAAAAAAAACAATAAATGCTTTTAATATGTGCTGCTGATAAATCACTACGATGTAGTAATACAATAAAAACGTTAAATGCATGCGTCAGACTATTGCCGGTGTATGTATGTATTTTTGGCAGGAATGCAAAAAAAAAACAGAAAACTGGTAAAATGATTAACGAAACAAGTATTAAAAAATAAAAAAGCTAAGAGAATAAATTTGATCTTTTTATTTCTTTTAT
>NW_016165596.1:0-13007 GCF_001687245.7 Rhagoletis zephyria | reverse complement strand
GTATGTTCGACGAAGAAAATGAGCAAACCTTTATTATACGAAAATGAAATGTAGCTACCCAAAATCTGGCCAAGGAATCTATTTAAAAACTCAAAACTTTGATTAATTTTTTTAAAATGACTATTGCACCAAGCTTGAAACTTGAATTAATGCGGTGTGTGGTAAACTGTAGCTTTATAAAAAAACTAGAGGTAGCCGGCCACGCGTTGCTGTTGCTCAGTCTAATAAAACGGAAATATGAAGATCACAGAACATATGTGATTTTATTTGCATTGCACATCTATCCAATTTCATGTAATTTTAATTTGTTTCTAGACTTTTTAGATGGGTGATAACACGAATGAAAAATGTTTCAAATTTTTTAAATACCTTTCGTTTGATACTAAAACTGTAATATTTAACAAATTTTCTTAAATCTTAATTGAATTAAATTTTTTTGAACAGGTGGTAACCCCCTCTAAAAATATTTTCCAAAATTAGCTTTCCTAAACCACTTTATGGTGCCAAACTTTATTGCAACATTTCATTTACCCTATCTATTTATTTGAATAAATTTTTTTATTTCAAACACATGGCAACATTCTTCAAAAACATTTTGGAAATAAAGCTTTCTAAACAAATAAATAAATAAATAATAATACAATTTTGAAACATGTCCAACGCAACTATCTTTTCTAATTTCTCCATTTCAGATGCTTTAAAACTCGGTGAACCGGGAGGCAAGCCAAATATTTTAAGGCCTTTAATGCTCTACAAAAAAAAAAAAAATATGTGGTACGCGAAGGCATACTTTGTAAATGTCATCAGATCTGTATAATTTTTTCGATTTCCAAAAATAACTTTATTTTTTTTGAAATTTTATTTTGAAATTTTTTCGTCATACGAAATGTTTGTTAAGAGGGGCGTTCGTTAAGCTTGCACCTACTGTACTTACATACAATACGCGCATACCAACAAACATGTGTACATCAAATCTGAGACATTCGATTTTATTGTTTATGTTTTGTAATGTTTGTGTGCAATATTTTCAATGCAAATAGTTATATATGTAAGTCTTAAATGCATGCTAAATGCATATAAAATACATAACATATATATATTATATATTATATGTGCTGCTGATAAATCACTACGATGTAGTAATACAAAAAAAAACTGTAAATGCATGCGTCAGACTATTGCCGGTGTATGTATTTTTGGCAGGAATGCAAAGAAATAAAAAAACAGAAAACTGGTAAAATGATTAACGAAACAAGTATTCAAAAATAAAAAAGCTAAGAGAATAAATTTGATCTTTTTATTTCTTTTATATGTACAAAGAAGACACTGCAGAAATTATCTTTATGCATACATTTTTTTGCAGCTGACGACAATTGCCGATTTATTCTGAAACGAAAAAGCTCAAAAGTATGAAACGAGTCAACTGCGGTGAGTAAACACGCTTGCGTTGGAATGAATGTCAAATATAAAATATCAGATAAAAACATGTGTCTAAATATTTGCTCTTATAATGCATGATAAACTAATATTTATATAGTCCCTTTACACATTTAAGCAGAAAAGCAATTAGTTTAAGTGAAAAATGTGCCTCTAAAAACGTTAGAGCTTTCGTTCCAGATATTAAATTGCGTTGAAAGCTGTGTAGATTGCTTTGCATTTATAAGGGAAGGAATATTTTACTGGTTAAAATTTTTTATACTTCCTACTTTTTTCCCTCGAAATATTCGGCGACCAAACTTCATATGCCAAAAAAAAAATAATAATCTATTCGGGGTTTTAATAAATGTACGGTTACTTCCAAAATTGAGCGTACGGGTCTTTTTTTTTGTTAATATTCGCGATGTTTTACATGCTAAAACCTTTTTTGCTAATTTTATTTTAAAATATGGCCTATGTTTTAGCAAATCCCATTTAAATCCAAGAATGATACGATGTGAAAAATTAAGAAAAAGCTGCAAAGTTTCAGCAAAATCGCGAACTTTTTAATACGAATTTATAAAAAAGACTCATGTATGCAGTGTTATAGCCCATTAAATTTTAGTATAAGAATGTGCAAATTTCAGATGTCTAGAAACTCGCGTTGATTTTTGAGATTTTTTTTGCTGGCTGTCCTACGCATTTTTTTTATACAAAAAAAACCTGAAAATTTTTTATATGGAAAATTTACTCAAAAACGAAAAAAAATATAAAAAAGAAAAGAAATTGCTATGCGGCGCTAGGGTCCGATTTTGGTTCCCTCGATTTGTGCCTGCCTGTGCTTTCCCCATTTGGCCATGGTGACTGTTGGAGCGACGCCAGCTAAATGATATACAAGTGATTTCTCTCAAAACAGATTTTCACCACGAGTGGTTTATAAGAAAGCTTTTTTTCTATGACTTTTGGGCTTACAAATTACGATCTGCATAATCCTGTAGCATTACAGTGGAAACACAATGCCGGCGAACGGCGAACTCACCACAGCGAAATTACCGCTGTCAAAATTAGAACTTCCCTCGGCGGCGTTTCGTGGCGATAGATTTATTTCTATCGCTCTGCTGGGCGATGGCGGCAGTACATGCCAAAGGTGGCCGTATGTTTTTTTACTTTCAAAAATTTAAAAGAAAACAGCATGTGACACGAATTATTTTTGATGGTTGAAAAATACAGTGATCGACTCGTTAAATCTGGCTTAAAATAAAATAATTTATAATAATTCCCCCTTGCCTTATATTTATATTTGTTATCATTTCTAAATATGGTCTCGTTTTACAAAATATGGTCACCTAGCTTATAAGTGCGACGAAATGGTATCAGCTGTTTTCGCTACCGCTCTAATTCTGTTAAAGTAAACGAAATAGCAGGGCGAACGGTGAACGACGGCATCGCCCAATTCGGCGAACTTCGCCGTTCGCCGGGTATTGTGTTTCAGGCATTACGTGGATTGAGGTTAAGCTTTTCCACATTCCAGTATTCAGATATAAAAAATGAAAATGTTTTACCTAGTTTGATTTTTCATAAAATAAATAGATAGTTAGAATTTTTGGTTTCTGAAGTTAAAATCCAGAAAAATCAAGATTTCGAAACATAATCCTAAAAATAAAAAAGGAAGAAACTATGTTTTTTTTTATAAAAATGAAATCGTCTCCCAAATTAACGCTAAATAGTCGCAACTTTTCGGAAAGCCTGGTGTGTGGGGATCGCCATTGTCTGCCAAGAGCCGACCGATTTTAGAACAAATGTTTCTATAATCCTTGGGTGTTTCGCATCGAAATTTGTAAGACTCTGAGGGAAAGTTGCGCTCTACAATAACTCGCCGTTTATTTTGCCCCTTTTGCCTAAATAACTGGTCACTGGTATCTGAACGCGTCGGTTATTCGTTCAACTTCATCAACCAACGATAGAAAGTTTTGTCGTAAGTTTATGACGATAGTGCGATTTACAGATGGAGCTGGTCATTTAAGCACAAGAGGTATGAATTGACTTATGCCACTTTTAAAATAAATGGCTCCTAAAATAAATGGCTCCTAATGCACATTTACATATATGGAAGTCAGTATTATTTTTGTTTTTTTGTTAAAAAAAAAATTCATATTTACTTAAGTATTTATGCAAGGCGAATTCATACAAGGTTATAGCGGCAGCACAAAACCCAATAACTAGACTAAAAAATTATATGCACAATGATAATCAGAACACAACAAATTTACAAAAAAAATACACCTCATTTTGACAATCGCCGTAATTTGCCTTGAAATCAGCTGCTGCGGTAACCACCACCTTGTATGAATTCGCTTTGTATGAATGTTGTATGCACCTATGGCATTTACATGATTTCATCGCTGACTGGCCGAGTTATGAATGAATGCACATTGTTTCCATTTTTATCAACCAACTGGCTTTTACAACAAAATTACAATTAACTGCGTTCAAACACACACACACAAGCAATATTAAATGAGTAAATGAGTCGTAATTGCAATTTTAGTGCTTGTTTATATGTATGTATAAATTTTTGTGTTCTTTTTTTTCATTTTACAACAAAGTAACTTGCAACATTGCACTGACCTCCAATACACAATCGCCCGCCTTCAGCCCGCTCATTTCCGCCGCCGTATGTGCATCAACCGCGCTCACCTAATGCCAATGGAAAAAGAGAATAAACGCATGAATGCATAGAGAAACTAATAAATGGCAAAAAATTATGAAATCATATAGCACCTTTTTTTAGTTTTTTTTTTTAACTATTTAGAAGGAAGCAAACTATTTTTAACAAACTGATTGTCAGCGAAATGAGAAATGAATATTCGCTAGTTAGGCAAAAGAAATAAATGAAAACGCTTTGTGTGAGAAAATGTTGAGTTGCGAGCTTTAGAAATTAGCAGAAAACCAAAGTTTTTAAAATAACGCATAGTAAAATCCATATTATTAAGTAATATGTGGTAGAAATATAAACTTTTCTGCTACATAAAGGTTTTGCAAAAATTTCTAAACTTTGCTTAAAGAAAAATTTTGATGCTTAAAATTTAGTGCATACGCTCAAAATATTAACAGAAAGCTCATGCGCGAGTACGTAAATAGCGTGCTCATCAAACTGTACGACAGTCACATATGCATTAACAATATTGAGTATTTATTTTATTATTTTTTTAATTTTAACTATTTTTTTATAAAAACATATATTTTTTTCTTTAGCAAAACTCGTATTAAGCTAACTTTCAATCTTTTTGAAATATCAAAAAAAAACTAGAAACTTTTGTAAAAATTTCGAGCTTTTTTAATTAGATTTCTCAGAAAGGCTTTGAGAACGCAGTTTTTTAGCTGATTCAATTTAGTATAACGAAGTGCATGTTTGAAGTACCTAGGAAGTACCGTTGATATTTGGATTTTTGTACTGTTGGAGGTGTTGCCCTTGCACAAAGATTGAAACTTGCCTTTTTGCGTTTTTTTTTTAAGAATAAGTTATATCTCTACTAGTTTGTCTTCACCCGCGTNAGTTTGAAGTAGCTAGGAAGTACCGTTGATATTTGGATTTTTGTACTGTTGGAGGTGTTGCCCTTGCACAAAGATTGAAACTTGCCTTTTTGCGTTTTTTTTTAAGAATAAGTTATATCTCTACTAGTTTGTCTTCACCCGCGTTACTGTATTGTATCAAATTTCTGCGTGTTACCTTAGGTGTCATTTATATCAATTAAACTTAACCTATTTAAACTCAAAAAGAGCAAACAAGATTTGCACATTCGGCTTTTTCCTAACACCTTCCAAATATTTTTAAAAGAAAATCTTCTTAAATCTTATTTATTTTACACACATTTTATTAAATTCTTTTAATGCAAGTCAAATTTAATTTTTTAAACTGGTGGCAACCCTCCGCCAATGCCATCAAATCCGCACCGTTCGTTCGATTTTCAAATTAAAAGCCTTGGACTGCAGATGTGCAATAAGGTTTTACTTTTTTGAAAAAAGTTGGCAACTTTTAAAAAATTGTATTGAAATTATTTAAAAAATAAATCAATTATTACCAACTGGGTATCAATCGAAATCATTTTGAAAAGCTTTGTTTCCTAGCTGAACTATAATAGGGTTGCCAATTGTTTAAAAATCATATTAGGTAAGATAAATATGTATCACCATANATCATTTTGAAAAGCTTTGTTTCCTAGCTGAACTATAATAGGGTTGCCAATTGTTTAAAAATCATATTAGGTAAGATAAATATGTATCACCATATGGGTGCCAAACAAAAGGGGTTTTAGAAAGTAGTAGTTTGAAAATATTTTGAAGGGGGTTGCCACTTGCCTGAAATGTCGAATTTAGTTAACTTATACTCAAGTTGTATAAACATGGATGTCAAACGAAAGAGTGTTAAGAAATCTTTATTTGCAACGCCAAGAATATTTTTGAGGTATTAGAAGAGGTTTGCCACCTGTTTAGAAAGTTAAATCCAAATTATTTCATATGTTAAACGAATTTTTAAAACAAGGGTATCAATCGAAGGGAGCTTCAAAAGTTTTGATATCTGAACTGTATTTAGCGGGATTGCCACATGTTTGAAAATTAAAATTCCACTTAATTCATCAGTTAATGAAATATGTATCGAAGTGTTCGGCCAAGGAGAATTAATATTGATTAAGCTTGAAAATACTTTTGAAGGGGGCTGCCACCTGTTTGAAAGGTCCAAATCAATTAATCACGTGTTCAAAAAGTAACATTCAAATTATTTAGTAAGTTGGATGATTTACTAAAAGATGGCTATAAAGCGTGATGGAGACCTTAGCCTGTAGATGTATGCTATAGTTATATTTTTTTAAATTAGGAACTTTTTTCATCGGTATAGGGTGATTTTAAATTTGATGAAAATAAAACCATTCACTATGCGAGACTACTCTTCACTCAGAAACGGTTGCAAGGTTTTGATGAAATACGGCAATCAGATCTCTTATAATTTTGACTAATATTTGGAATATTATTTAAGTTTTTGAAATTAAATTTTGGGCGTTTTAACGCCATGCGGCTTCACTAGTTGTAATAATTCATTTAACGTATTAAATAACTTGTTGGCAACCCTCTTCAAACAACTCAAAAAATTCTAAATGTTCAAGCCTAAGATTTCTTAACACTTTTTCGTTCGACACGTAAGCTTGTGTATAATTTAGTTAAATTTGACTTTTCAGACAATGGCAAGTGGCAATTGTCTTCAAAATATTTTAGAAATACAACCATCTAAATCCGCTTTTATCTGACACCCACCCTTAATTCAAGTTGAATTTGACCATTTTTAACAGGTAGACAGTTTAAAACTGATATCGATTATGACCCATATTGCAATAATTCATTTTCCTTATAATATAATCTGAATTTAACTCGTTAAATAGTTGGCAACCCTGTTCATATTTTTTTCAAACTAGAGCCCCTTTAAACTTCTTTCGTTATATTCTCACCAGTACTAAACCGCAAATACTTCCATAGGCATGCGGTATGAAAAATTTCCGTTTGTATGGGAGGGGCCACGCCCCCTTATCTAATCGAGATTAAAGCTACTCTATATTTTAAGTTGCGCCAAATTACACCAGTGCACAAAATTCCTTAATGTTCCGTTGAGTAGTTAAAACGTGAAAGCGTAACAAACAAACAAACTTACTCTCGCCTTTATAAAATTAGTAAGGAAGGATTAAAAAATAATCACAATTAAAACATAATAAAGTAAATAGTCAAAACTTGTTAATATTTATGTGAGTCTCTTATTGTTATGATAACCTCTGTGCACACTAGTCGCTTTCTAGTTAATATGTAGCTGAAGTTACTCATACGCACCCACGGATAGGGATCCCATTTGGTGCGCGTCAAATGGAAGCCGCACGAACCGGTTATGGTTTTTCGTATGCATAACAAGCGCACCGATGGATCATAATGTTCGTAGTTGTAGTCAGAATCTAGCGCATTTCCAGCGTTTCGCGGAAGTGCTCGCTTCACATCCTCGGCGGCTATAATTTGCGGTTCTTTTGTACAGCTCATATTCAACGAAACGTCGTTAAGTTCTCGCCGGAAGTGGGAGCCTATTATTATTCCCTTATAATTTTGCTGCATATCGCCGAATTTTCGAAAATCAGTCGCACATTTAGTTCTCATTTCGAATAATTTTCTGTTGTTATGAACTAAGATATAATTATCACATCAGCATCCGCAATATTCAACGTATTGTACCCAGCCGCGGCGGCGTTCATTTTCTACTGACTATTCACTGGCCAACAGATCGTTCCAAGCCGGTGCTAGCGTTCGTGGTTTATGTAAAATACATACATAAAAATGGTTAATTGGTAATAATTTGATAGCGCGCTCGCTCGCATCGCTGTGCTCCAGGTATTTTCATGTACCTGAGCAGTGTGGCCGTTTTAGCCCTTTGGTGGCTAGATTTAGCTACCACATACTTTTTTGGCCACATAAATTTAAAATTGTCCCTAGCCCTTTTTTTAGACCTTTGGAGAATTTATTCATACTTGGCATGAAAAAGTGGTATACATATGTTTAATTTAATCTCATTTTTTTCATTTATGTAGAGATGAATTTTTAAACTATGAAAGACTGATATATACATATAAATATATGTATTGTATGTTCCTTACGTTGTCTTACGTTGTTATTTATGCTTAATTTGTTAAATGGCCCATCAAGTCGATTGACCGTGTATGTTCTTGTGGTGTGATTGTACCAGCCGCTGGTGCGACTTCAGAAGCAATTTATTTGAAAATTTTATGATTAATTAGCTCATAGCTCATAACAATTATTTTGGCGGAAATTTCTAGCACTATCTGAGTCAAAGCCGTGTTTGTGGAAGATTAAGTTCTCGATATTGCAGTTGTGAATTAAAAAAAAAAACAATCTTTAACAAAATGGTAGAAAAATTATGAAATTTCGGCTCTAGTCATTTCTATCTTTCTTGGACCCCATTTTTAAAGAAATAAATATTGTACCAACATGCTGGTGAGTTATGTGCTTCGAGCCTGATGCTACAATCACTTGAAGGAGCCAGCAAGCTGGTGTCGTATATTTCCCCTTTTATACAAAAAGGTTTTTGGTTGGATAAAATACTAGCTTTTTTCCAGAGTTCATTGTTTTTTGTAAGTAAAAAATTTTAGCTACCATTTTTTTAGTCACAACGGCTTTCTTTTTAGCTCTTTTTAGCCCTTTTTTAAAAGGAATTTGGCTACCACTAAAACAGATTCGCGGCAACACTGTATCTGAGTCACAAATCTGTGGAGTTGATGCGAGAGTAGTTAAGCTGAGTACCTATATGTTTTTGTTTGATGAGCACATGTTTATTTAATTCTCAATTTGCATACAAGCATTGTTTAGCGATAACAAAAGATACATTCGTCATTGCATGTATGAGTTACAAGATTATATGTATGTATGCATATGCACATGTATGTGTGCACTCGAAGTGTTAGCTCATTTGAGAGACTTGAGGTTTTTGTAGCTAGCCAACAATTTTTATGCAATCTAGGCCAAAGTGCGGCCATAAAAAAAATCATTTGAAGTGCGCGTTGGACAGGTTTAGGTAATAATTATAATAATCACCGGTTTATTAGATTTACAATTTTATCAAGGGCATTAGGGTTCTCGCTGCTATACAAAAGACTACCTGGCATAAGATGAAGAATTTTTTCCAAAGCTTTTTGGGCTGTGATCAAGGTTTATCTATATACATATATAATACGCGAAGGCATTTTTTGTTCCGCTTAAAAAGATCTGCACAGTTCGTTCGATTTTCAAAAATGGGGTAACAAATTAGAGCGCTTGGCATGTTTTATTTTTTCCAAAAGAGGTGCCACCTGTTGAACAATTACTATCAAATTCTTGTATAATCAATACCATCAAATCCGTACCGTTCGTTCAATTTTCAAAAGTGAGGTGTTAAATTAAAGGGCTCGGGCTGTAGATGTACAATAATGATTTATTTTTTTTTTTTGGAAAGAGTTACCAACTTTTAAGAACTTATCAATATTCAAATTATTTCAAAAAATGTATCAATTGTTCAAAATGGGTATTAATCAAAATGGTTTTGAACAGCTCAGAATTGTTTAAAAAATCATATCAGGTAAGACAAATATGTATAACCATATGGGTGCTGAACGGAAGAGATTTCAGAAATTAGCGTATAATAATAATGGGAGGAGGGTTGCCACCTACTTAAAATGTCGAGTTTAGTTTACTTATACCTACACATGTTGTACAAAATATAAAAATATGGAATTCAAGTGAAGGAGTGTTAAGAAATCTTTGGTTTGAACCCTAAGAATATTTTTGAGGTATTGGAAGAGGATTGCCACCTGTTTGAAAAGTTAAATTAAAATTAGTTTACAAGTTAAATGAATTATTAAAATATGGGTATCAATCGAAGGGGGTTTGATTTTATTTTTTTTTGTGAACTGTATTTAGCGGCGTTGCCACATGTTTGAAAATTAAAATTAATTAATTAATTAAAGTTAATCGCAGTCCGGCGAATGAGAGTTAACAAGGATTAAGCTTGAAAATACTTTTGAAGAGGGCTGCCACCTGTTTGAAAGGTCTAACTCAATTAACTAATTCAAAAATATATTAAATATAAAAATACCGTAGTCAAACGAAAGAATGTTAAGAAATTCTTTGTTTGAACATTTCGAATGTTTGAAAAGAGTTGCCAAGTGTTTAAAAAGTTACATTCAAATTCTTTAGTAAGTTGTGTAAGTTATTAAAAGATGGGTATACATCGAAATGGGTTTAAAAGGGATTTAATACTGACCTTTTTTAGACGGGTTGCCATTTCTTCGAACTACCAAATTTGAATTAGTTCATCAGTTTATTGAAATACATAGCTATCACAATGTCAGAAGTTTTAGTTTGAGAATAATTTTGGAAAGAATTTAAAAAATGAGAGGTCAACTTGGAGACCTTAGATATTTCATAAATTCATATTTGAGCGTGCAATGTTAATAGCAAAGTGTGATTCTTGGTTTTTTTGAGGGAGGGCTCTACTACTTAAACTCGACATTTTGGGTGGTGTTAATACTGGATGTTAAAATGTAAAAGTTTTTCTTATTTTTCTTTTTCTTGGTTGGTTGGTTGGTTGGTGCTGTAACCGCTTTAGCAATTTAGGCGATTGTAAATAAACGCCATTCGTTAATGAAATGTACTTCCTCGTCAGCTTGGCTTTTTTTATTCTTCTTCCTTTTGCTTTGTGTTAACTTTTATTGGAAATAAATTTTACGTGGCAAGTCTCAGCTCACGGTCATTTGAAAAGTATCCACATATATGTATATAACGAGCCGCTTGAATTGAGTTCACAGAAGTGATCCAACTGAAGATCCCTATCTCTCTAACGTAACTCAAGGCCCATGAGCTACTCACGTTGCTTAGAGTGCGTGAACGAGCATATAAGTTTATATCCCAAGAAGATTGAACGGCCCCATTACTCTATTTAAGATGCTTTTACTTGTGCGCCTAATATCTTTTTGAATTCTCGATTGGGCCTGGGTTCGAGCTTTAATCGGGTCTACACACAGTGCCGCCTAAGTGGTCAAAAATCGAAAAATGTATTGTCTGCAATGTGAACGTGTTTGGTATTTTGAAAGGTAATTTACCCACTAAAAGGAATCAAAAAGAAATTTCCCTATAAAATAAATTGTATGCCGCCAGCGAGCCACTAAAGTCGACCAATTCTATACCAAGAATACTAATAAGAGTATAGCCATGCGTAAGCTCTTCATGGAAACAAATGTCAAAAATACATTATATGAATAAAATTAAACGCAGGGTGTCCCTGCGGTCTTCCAGAAAAAAAATTTTTTTTAATAAAAGTCTCAAAAAATGGTAAATTTTATTGGAATGAATAAAAAATATATGTAAAAAAATATTATTTTTTATATTTTTTTTATTAAATAGTACGGGTTTGTAGCTTTCGAAAGAAGAAATAAAAACTTGCTTATTTTTTCCCCTTTTTGAAGTAATGCGTTTTTTGCTAATGCATAAAATAATTTTTTTCATTTTTGTCAATGCTATTATATCTGCACATTCGTTCTATTTTCAAAAATGAAGTGTCAAATTAAAAAGCTTGCCCTGTGACAATAGATTTTTTTAACAGTTGCCACCTGTTAAAAAATGAAATACAATTTTTTTATTAAGTTAAATTAATTATTAAGAGATGGGTATCAATCGAAATGTATATGAAAAGGGTTTATTTTTAAACTACATGAAGAGGGTTCCTAACTGTTTAAAAAATCAAATTCCATTTGAATTAAAGGAGTTAGGTAATTTAAATGGATAGCTATCACCATATGGGAGTCAGACGAAATAGGTTTAAAAAGGGTTTAGCTTGCAAATATTACGAGGAGGGTTGCCACCTGTTCATAAATTAAAACTTAGTTCAACTAAAGTAATAATTGTGTCAAACCAAAGATTTACGACATCCTATTTGTTATTTTATTACACATACATACATTGCCAATCGGTGATTTGTTCTGATTACATTCCTTTTAAATTACTGGACTCATAAATTAACCCAGGTATGTTTTACTATTCACTTATTTCTTGATAAATGTGTCCAATTTTTTCTTTTGTCTGATACCCATATTGAGGCACATATTTATGTTACCTTATGCACTTAATTAAAGTTTATTTGATTTTTTAAACATGTGGCATCCCTTCTACGTGTCTACGTTAGAAATAAAGAATTTGTAAAACCATTTCAAATTGATACCCATATTGTAATATTAAATTAATTTAGCTTATTAGACATTTGTAATAAAATTTGGAATAGGTGGCAACCCTTTTGCATTTGACACCTCACTTTTGAAAATATAATCAACTATATGTACATGCCACAAGAACCCAAATTGTCAACTTCAAACTGCAAAACAAATTGCATTTTTGAATTTAACGTCCTCAATTTGACTAAGAGGCGAATTGTGATTAAAATCTGTCCATAATTTTATTTTTGCCGACATTTTATATGGAAGAGCGCCATATGCTACGTCCAGAAATAATAGAAAAAGTTTATTAAAAATTTCAGGGAGTATTTTTATCATGAAAAACCTCTCAAGCAAACCGGTGCTTCAATAATTAAATGCTTATCTCAAATATTTCCGCTTTCAACTCTCCTGAATGCCATAGCTGTGTCACGGAGAATTCACAAGATTTTACCAATAAGAATGCTATGATTTATAAACACAAATATACATACACGTGTACATTTATTTATTTGTAGTTACGTGCATATCTAATAATTAATTGCTTGCACAATGCTTCAATTATATTCGGAAAGTTATTAAATTTACAAAATTACTACGCTTATTAGAAGAAAATGTAATTGCTTGTGTGAGATATTTGCTAGAATTGAATAATACTCATAACTCGTACATACATACATACATACATACATGCGTACTATATATGTATGTGTATTGAATGCCCGTCAGCCTAACAGATAATTGCATAAAATTTTTTTCTATATCTACATACTATTTCGATTTGTTTGCAAATGTTCTACTACATGT
>NW_016165595.1:12886-27038 GCF_001687245.7 Rhagoletis zephyria | reverse complement strand
CTAATAGCCCTATTATAAAGGTACACTGTGACGATGATAACGACCTCAACGGGCCAGAAATATCATGCATTAGCACAAGAGGCAAATTTCTCCAAAAGTAGTATACCGATCAAAGGCAATACCACCCTCTTCCTGTTAGGTGAGACCATCAAGAGACCACTGTAGCCCTCTCATCCGTCATGTCATACCCTGTAATATCACTATGGTCTTGTATCCATATAAGTCTGATTATAAAATATTCTGACGCAACTAGAAGTGAGGCAAGGCATTCCTTCACAAGTTTTTGAGAGAACCGTAGAGCGCTCAAAGTTCTTATATCCACTTAGCTGTAGAAGAAAATTTTCGTCTCTATGTACGATCTCAATAAGCTAACTGCTTTCTTAGTGGCAGCTCGCTTTACCTGGAAGTCTATCTGCAGAAAATATCTCAATCAACGGCGGCTGATTTTGACGGCGGTGTGGTTGATTAGGAACGCTCCATGCTGGAAAGCCAAATTATTCAGGCGAAAAGTGGAGATAGTCCAATAACTAGATATGTGAGTAGAGATAGGTACTCGCCGGGGTCATGTACTCTCCTCACTGTTGTGGGTTGTAGCACTAAACAGCATACTGGTAGAACTTAATAGAGTTCTAGCTAACTACTTTTGGACATAAACTATCAATAAAAAAAAAGATTTTTGAAGTTTTTTGTATATTTATTTATTTACTTATTTTATTTGACATTCCATATTTGCCTATTTATCTACATGTTTTTTGTAGGTGGTGTCATATTCGATTTCGATCAGACATATTATCCAAATGATAATAAAGGCTGCTCACAACTGCAACTGAATTGTGCGTATTTTATAAAAAAGCGTGAATTTTCTTGTGGTAGTCGTTCAGCGGTACTTCTTTTACATTTGTGAGTCATATATGTAATACTTCTATAATGGCAGTAAGCTAACTTCTCAATGTGTAAGCATTCCGAAATCAAAGCGAGACAGTCTAGTACCATTTTTGTCAATGTATTGTGTACTTGAGTGCCGTTTTTGTATATGTGTTGTGTACATGTTTATTTATAAACGTATGTGTTCCTTTTCTTTCGTACGTGTTTATTGATATATCTGTACTGTAGTGTTTTCGGACGGTACTAGCCCTTACTGCCAATATAGGAGTATTACATATATGTTGTGATTATAATATATACTTCTTTGCTTCTTCAGAGAAAGAATCCTTAGTTAAAGGACAATGTGATATTTATCATTTCTGAAAAATCGTCTTGAGAAAACGCGTAACCAGTGCGTAATTATACCTTTGATGACCATAAAAAGGTATTATAACTTTGGTCCGATCTTTGGAAGTATCAGAATAGAAAGAGATAGNTCTTGAGAAAACGCGTAACCAGTGCGTAATTATACCTTTGATGACCATAAAAAGGTATTATAACTTTGGTCCGATCTTTGGAAGTATCAGAATAGAAAGAGATAGACCCATTAAAATGTATACTTAAATGATCAGATCGTCGAGCTGAGTCGATGCTATATAAGGTATATCTTCCTTACCTCTGATTGTTTAGATATGATTTTTTATATATGTATCTCCTCTATCTATGTATGCTGTGAATATATAAATTTTTTCAAATGCAGTAATCTGTTAAAGTAAAATTTTCAGATGTTCATGAAAGGAATGAAGCCTTCGGCATAGCCGAAGGCAGCGCTGCTCTTATTTGTTTTTTATTTAATAATGGCTTTTCTTTGAGCACAACCAACCACGGTGAAAAAATTCATAGGTAATGGTTTAATATTTTGTATTTATGTATTAGGGTCTGTGTAAAAAATGCTGACCTCCTAAAATTAGTTTACCTAACGGTCAGTACTTGATAGTGCTTACAAATATAATTGCGAATGGTTTGTGTGTTACGATTTCACGCTTTTACTACTCTACCGATGATAATGAAATTTCACGCACTCGTGCAATTTAGCCCTACTGAAATTATAGGATAGCTTTTATCTCAATTAGCAAAATTAGCACCTCCCTTACAAACGGTATTTTTTATACTGCATACCTCTGGATGTATTTATGGTAGAGTGCTGGGACTTGGTATGGGTAATTTTTTAATACGATTACATTTCCATTACGATTGTGTAATTGTAATCCTTAAATTATATACGATTACGATTACTTTAATTGTAATCCTAAAAATTTAACGATTACGACTACTGTAAGCGTAATCCTAGTTTTCATGATTAAAATCACGGTAATTTTAATCTTGAAATTTGAAGGATTACGACTGCTATAATCGTAATCATAAAAAATTCGATTACGAAATTTGTTATCGATAGTTTTGTTCTTAGTGTGTGCTTTGGTTTTTGACTTGGATATGCTTTTAACCATGCCACGTATTCTACAGACCAAGACGAAGGCGCTGGACTGTTCCTTTTTTTGTATTGTTCGGTATAATACCAGGACCAATGATATCACAAAAAGGTGGAGGGTTGCCACCTATTTGAAAATTTTTAAACCCAATTATATTGATAAAAAATTAGTTTTTACAATATGGGTAGCAAATTAAAGAGGTTTAAGGAAGTTAACTGCTAATTAGACAAATTAAATATTGCAATGTGGGTATCAAACTAAAAAGTTTTTAAAAGTCCTACAGTCGAAAATATGCTTGAGGATGGTTGCCACCTGTTTGAAAATTTAACTCAATTAAATTGGTAAAAGAAATGAAATGTTACAATATGGGTACCATACTAAAGACCATGTTTCCATTTAGACAAAAGCCGAACATTTTAAATAAAGAAAGAGTTTACAAAATCTTATCAAACGAAATGATCGTATTATCAACGAAGAGTTGGTATAAAAATTTCGCAATGAAAAAAAAAATAATAATAACGTTGGATAATATTATGAAGATTATGATTATTATTATTATTATTCTGATCTCCTATTATATGCACAATGAAACATTCACTAATTAAAACATGAGCATAAGGGCATTTATGATCGCATATTGCAAATGTTAAGATAATAAGAGCTGCAGAACTGAACCACTCAGGAACAATTTTTTACACGTGCGTATAATTTCTGGCGTATTTCAATTACATCGAAATCATCGGTGACAAAACCCTCGAGGTCTCTCCTGACTTTTCCAAGTTGGATAGCGAAGCAAAGCGATTGGGTTTGGTGATCAACGAGGACAAGACGAAGTATCTCCTGCCATCAAATAAAGAGTCAGCACGTTCGCGCCTTGGCACCCACATCACTGTTGATAGTTACAATTTCGAGAAAGTAGACAATTTTGTTTAGTCAGGAACCAGCATAACACCGATAATAATGTCGGCATCAAAATCCAATGCCGAATTACTGTACAAGTGCTACTTTGGACTGAGTAGGCAATTCAGGAGTAAAGTTCTCTCCCGACGTACCGAAACCACACTCTATAAGTCACTCATTTTGCACATGCTGGTATATGGCGCAGAAGCATGGGCGATGACAACATCCGATGAGGCGGCTCTTGGATTATTCGAGAGAAATATCTTACGGAAGATTTACAGGCTACGCCCTACGCGTTAGCGACGATGAGTTACGCAGACGATGGAACGTTCAGCTGTATAAGCTTTACAGCGGCTCCGCTGGCTTCGCCATGTCGTTCGAATGGGAACCGCGTGCCAGGTCTAAAAGTACACTCGCGATCCGCTGTTGGTACCAGAGAAAAGTGGGGTTCCCACTGCAATGGAAAGACCAAGTAGAGAAGGACTTGGCTTCACGTGGCATTTCCAATTGGCATAAGTTGGCACAGAGAGAAGCGACTGGCGTGCTTTGCCGAATTCGGCTAAAATCACTTATGCGGTTACAGCGCCAAATAAGAAGATGCAAATGATAGATGACCTTCTTCTTGAATGCGCCAGGAGGATCTAGGATAATAAAAATTTATAAGAAATTTAAACAAACCAAAAAGCAATTCTTCTTTTTAAAGTATCAATTTTATCAAAAACAGTTTAACTGCTTAGAAAATTTTCTGCATATAAATTATATGTTTAGAGTTGAGTCGAATATCAAGTCAAATCCAAATTTCGTTTCAAGAAAATAAAGCGAACACTATTAAATTGAAGAAACAGTCCATGTCCAAAAACCCCGAAGGAACACTGAAAGCATTCTGTGTTTTAAATTAGCATATTTTGAACGAATTCGGAATGTCTAAGGTGGAAAAGAAACAAACCTTTCTATAAGGAAACAATTATAGAAAAGGAATTTTCTTACACTGTAATCATGTCTCCGCCAGCAATTTGTGACGACATCATTTAAAAGCAGCTAACGAGAAGGACGACACTATTTATTAGATGGTCAAGATCATATAAGTTAACTAATTGGTTTTCACACACTTTTCAAACATAAATTATATGCTTTTTTACTGCAGACAAGTTGATGCCGAAACACAGCGGAAATCTTCTAATAACTTACAAATATAAAAATGTGAAATATCGAGGACTAAAAATTCATTAATACTCTTTACTAGCAATTTGCACAAAAACTCATTTGGGATTTTAGAAACCTTCTGGGACTTATTACCGCGGCGTAGAGTGACGTGGTGTGGCGCGCGGGCGGGGGCCCCGTGAAGCTAAGAAAATTTAATGTTTGAAAGAGCTATAATGTCAATGGATTTTATCTCGTTTTTGAAAAGGTAATAAAGTCAGTTGTCTTTATTTCACACCAGGGTGGGAAATAAAGTCAATTTACCTTATTTCCGTTGATCTTACTACCTGTCACCATATATACTATATACAAATCCCTAATCATGCTTGTCCTTCCATACAGTAACGAAACATGAATGATGCCGGGCAGATACACATAGGTAGGCTTGGGGCTAAAAAAAATAAAAATTACATTACTAAAGCCATAAATAACCTTCACGCAAATATTATTTATGTATAATTGTACATATTTTCCACTAAATTTCTAAACTATTCAATTCAGCTACACACTCACCCACACACACACACACGTAATACCACATCATGTTTTTTGGTTTGTTTTGTGGTTGCTACAAAATACAAACCGCGAATTACATATAACTAACCGCACAAAGCAATTTTTCATGTGTGCTTCAATTGACAAAATGGCAGATATTTTAATAACTTAAAATAAAGCCAACAAAGGCAGACATTGCCCACAGCAGCAGGACCACCAGTGTTAGTAACACTCTATCTCAACAATAAAAACGAAAAAACAAAAAATAAAACAATGAACTGCAAAAAGTCAACTAAACTGCTAAATTGTAATAATCAACTGTATAATGCAGTGTTGTAATGTGTCTGGCATAATTTTGTGGCATTTCAAAAATGTTTCGCCACTGCATTTGAAGTTTGAAGAGTCACGTGATTATTTGCTTAGCTTTTATTTTAATAGCTGCGGTCGTGTTGGTTGTAGGTTTATAAACTGCCTGTTTGTGCTTTTGACAGCTGTCGTTATGATGGCTTGACATTCCTACTTATGAATAGCTAGTATGTTTGTAATGTAGTGAGTGAATGCGCGCGAGTGGAGTGCATGTTTGTTAGTTTTGTTTTTATTTATTATTTCAAATTTATTTCCATCCTTTTACTCGTTTTTGATTATTTTAATATTTTATTTAGATNACAAAATGGCAGATATTTTAATAACTTAAAATAAAGCCAACAAAGGCAGATATTGCCCACAGCAGCAGGACCACCAGTGTTAGTAACACTCTATCTCAACAATAAAAACGAAAAAATAAAAAATAAAACAATGAACTGCAAAAAGTCAACTAAACTGCTAAATTCTAATAATCAACTGTATAATGCAGTGTTGTAATGTGTCTGGCATAATTTTGTGGCATTTCAAAAATGTTTCGCCACTGCATTTGAAGTCTGAAGAGTCACGTGATTATTTGCTTAGCTTTTATTTTAATAGCTGCGGTCGTGTTGGTTGTTGGTTTATAAACTGCCTGTTTGTGCTTTTGACAGCTGTCGTTATGATGGCTTGACATTCCTACTTATGTATATCTAGTATGTTTGTAATGTAGTGAGTGAATGCGCGCGAGTGGAGTGCATGTTTGTTACTTTTGTTTTTATTTATTATTTCAAATTTATTTCCATCCTTTTACTCGCTTTTGATTATTTTAATATTTTATTTAGATTTTTTTTTGTTGCTGCAGCCTTTTTTCTATTTAGCTACAGTTGCTGCTTTTTGTTGGTGTAAATGCTTGCCACACAGTTCGTGCCCACGAAAATGTGGGACTAAACGTTCGCGTTTAGCTGTAAATTAATGACAAAAATTGTTGCTGGCAGTCAACGAGCACAACGAGTGGATTCTTTGTTGCATACAAATGGCACACATATGTATGTATGTATGTATGTATGTATACAAGTATGTAGAGAAACATAGCCATACAAATATGTCCATTCATTCTATTTAACAAAAGTTTGTGGGCGAGGCAGAGCGTGGTGAGAGGCGACAGCAGCGGCGGCAGGAATGTGTCTAGTGTAATAACATGAATTATTAAATTTACCACACGTCACATGTATACACTATATACATATCCCTTTGTTGCCGCTGGCATTTGGCAACAAAATTTTCGTCACGCCGCCGCCGCCGCCGCCGTTGCGCTGCTACCACACCGCACGCCATTTATATGCTGCACTCGTGACGAGTGTGCGTGTGTGCTTGCTAGGTGCACACAATAGCCAGCAAGCGGCAAATACCGACAACGAACAACCGCCAACATTCAACATGCAACATGCCACATGCAATGTTTATTCTTTTATAGTCATTCCTTACAAGCTATTTGTGACGCTTTTTTCTTCTACTTCTGCTTACTCTCATTCTACATTTTCATGTTAGTCTTGTTCTGGCACTTTTTCGGCCTTTTCTTGCCAGTTTTGGCACTTTTCACCAAACAAACACGTTAATGTATATGTTTACATTCCCTCTGATTTACCGAAGTTTTTTTCGTCGACATTTTTTTTTTTTGGCTGGGTATTTAATTTTCTGCTAAGCAGCCCTGTCGTCGGTTTAATGCTCGAGTTGGTAGGAAAAACAAATACATATATAAAGGAAAAATAATAAAAGAAATTTCTAAATTTTGGAGGGCGGCGCACAGTGGGCCACCTCATACAAGTTAGCCGGAAAAAAATATTTTATTGCTTCAGATGCTTAGATTTGTTGTAAAAAGTGACCATACAAAAATTTACCTTGATCAAAGATCGATTAGATGACACCAGAGGTCCTTTGATGAGGCTTTGTAGCAAAAACGGTATATTGAATACGCCAAAAGAAAATTTTGCAATCCCTTTTTTGGAAGCACCGTTCTCTTGAAAGGATATAACTTCCACTAATCCAGAAATGTTAACCCATTATACAGGGGCGTGGCGTCTTACATACAGACAAAATGGGACGAATGCATAAATTGAAAATATAAATAAAAGCGGGCGTAGCACTTCCAATACAAAGCGAAATTCTCTTATCGCTTATCTCTGGAATCCCTTTTGCTAACATCCTGAATTCTGAAACAGCTACATATGTTAAAAGTACCATAGTTATGGCGAAAAATGGTAGGTTTTGGAGAATTTCGAATATCGCTTGTCTATGGAACCCCTTTTGCTAACGTACTTATGGCGAAAAGTGGTTTGTATTGGAAATGGGGATTTGGCACCTCCCATACAAATTGGAATTTCCATATCGCTTATCTATATCGCTAAAACTACTGATGATAAGGTTATAGATACACCTACATCTAAAAATCAGAAAATGGCAAGAATCATTCAATTGGGAAGAATTTTCTCCCAGATTTCAAAATCGCTTTGAATGATTTTTATTTTGTGGAAAGGGTTATAGAAGGATTTTTCTTCCGATAGGGAGCTTAGGGATTGAGAGCTATCCTAAAGAATCCTATTTATAGTTGTGTCTGCGAAATGCCACTGTTGGAGTCTGAACTTTCATCTGCTTCATCAGTCGCAACTCTTGGGTAACTATAACCATTTTTTCGTACAGACCCTATATATGGAATTTGACATTGTTGCAAGGTCGTGCAAAGTTTGGCTTAAGTAGTATCTAAAAGAAGATATCATGAAGAGCTTCATAAAAAAAAAATACATGACAATACAGTGTTTAGATTGTCCAAAAAAGTTCGACTTTTTGACTAATTTAGACACATTACTCTAGCTACATGCCTCTTTACATATTAATTGTTTTTATTTCATAAAAAAGGGCATCGTTTTCTATGCCAAATGCATTCTTTTCACCACACCACTATGATAAAGAAAATACCACATTTAAAAAATGTCGATTTGATTTGTGTAATTTTTGGAAAACAAAGTTTTAAAACATTAAATTTGCCCTATAAAAAATTACTAAGGTGGACTTTAAAACACCAAAGGATAATTTTTTCTATGTAATTGGACATTCTTAACAAGTTGGAATTATCAAAACATCTAAATTCCACTTTGATTTTTTTCCGGCTACTGTCCCCATATGGCCCATTGTGCGGTGTATCGTTTTTGGCTTGCTCCGCCATGTCGTGTTTGAATTTAATTTCGCTGCTTGTAAAAAACTGTCAAAAGTGTCTTAAATAGTGCGCCAGCATGTAATTGAGCCTGATTGGCTTTAATGTGGAAAGTTATGGGAGTAACTAGTAGCAGTTTTATAGCTTAATTGATTTTGTAGAGTTCGTTGTATTTAGAAAAATTATTAAATTTTTATTAAGGGGTTAATAACATTTCTAAGATAGACACTTAAGTCTAATTTCGTTCAAGTTATAGTTTCAAAGATATTTTAAAGAACCATTGAAGACTGCCGATAGGGTTCTTATCAATTATAATTTCCATAAATATTATTTTTCCTTGTTTAAAGCTGTTACCACTGCTATAACGAAGGTTNGTTCGTTGTATTTAGAAAAATTATTAAATTTTTATTAAGGGGTTAATAACATTTCTAAGATAGACACTTAAGTCTAATTTCGTTCAAGTTATAGTTTCAAAGATATTTTCTTAAAGAACCATTGAAGCCTGCCGATAGGGTTCTTATCAATTATAATTTCCATAAATATTATTTTTCCTTGTTTAAAGCTGTTACCACTGCTATAACGAAGGTACAGGTCAGAGCTTAGATCTTTTTATACCGAAGCCTGTTCGAAGTTTGCCGATAATTCGTTTAGAATTTCCTTCCCTTGAGTTTCTCCTTTGAGGAGATTTTGTTATACTATTTATACAGAGATATGTATTAATTCATCTTAAAAGGCATAATAAGTAAGTGGTAATACGATTTACGATGGTTTTCTTATTGCTAATTTAAACTGAAAGGCGCTACAATTGTCAAGCAGTCATTGAAACATTTTAGGGTACGTAAATATGTACAAAACGACACGAAGAGCAGCAAGGCGTAGGGAAGAGAAGCTACAGGTGTTGACGCTGAACGAAGCGGGTCGGAGATTTTTGCATGGAATCCGCTTAAAAGATATGTATTATAAAACTTAACTTCAATAAAAAACTTTTTTCCTGGAGAACTCGCTCACATGTTCATAAAGCTGAAAAGTCAAATAGAAAATTGGAGCCATGATACAAAAATAGAAGTTTCATTTATTGACATTCGTTGTTGTTGCCGATCACTTGACTTTTAACAAGTTTATGACATTTTACTAAAATCATGCTACCAGATTCACTAGCAGCAAAATTGGTGTTTCTTGAAAAGGTAAAAGAAATTGTTTGAAGTTAGTGAAGTTGGATGAAGATATTAAAAGAAAAGTCTTGCGCGTTTCCAAACTGCTAGAATTCGGTACACCTGTGCAAAGGTTCGAAAATAAGGGTTTCTTACATGTGCATCTAGCTCGCCTTTCGGCCTTGTGCGTCTCACTGGCTTTGCTAACCTAGCCAACAAATAAACTTTGGGGGCACCTGTTCCCCGCGGTTCCAGGTTTAAGTCTCTGGTAAGACCCCGAAAGCTGTAGACTCTTCTGCCAATTGCGACTCCAACCGACTCAGGATTGGTAGCCTTTGACTGGGGTGGCCCGCGATCGTCACACGCGTACCTTAGCATACGCTGCGCCCCTGGGTCACTAAGCTAACACAATCGTTGTTTTTTTCTAGGTTTAGAAATACATATGTTAATTTAAGGTTTATAGAGTTCATTATTCTAACTTATGTTTAAGTAGAATAGTTCAATCGAAAACCCTAAATTCTTTCCCTGTCTCTCGATATAGTCCAAGTTTCTGTATTAAATAAATATCCAGGTATTTAAGAGATTGGCCATCGAGCCCAACGTATTATCTGTTTCAAGTTATTTTTCGCTTCAACTTCAGCCAACATTAACTACTGCAAAGCTATAATTATCAGCATTGACGTTTATCCAATGGGAAGACTCTATGTACGTTACCAAATGGTACTTTATCTTGTCATCATTCCCCGCTAGGCCAACCTTTTTTCGCTCGGATATGCTAAGTATGCTGAATTTCCCGGTGTTGAGGCCGACGATGTCAATGTCATCTGCAAACGTCAGCTGCATCATAATATTGTAGCTCTCCAACATCAGATTGAAGAAGTCGTAGGAATGAGAATAGTCCCTTGTAAAAAACGGGTATAATTTTAAACGGTGTGGAGAAGTATGTTCTCCTTTTCAAACCAGAAGCTGTTATGCACTTAAATTGCTTATTAGGAATACATGTATCTACCAGATAAATTTGGAAGCATTTGTATGCTCGAAGTATTTAAAATATCGGAAGTGTGATATTTCGTCACGATGATCAACATATTTGAATTTGTATTTCGTCTTAATTAATTCTCGATGAATTTGGTTACGAACCGATTCTCATATTATTGTTTCACAAAAACTTAAACCACATTATTCCCAGCAACACTTATTTAGAAATTTGAAGTCAAATACGAGTATGTAATTGTACATATGTATGTACTAGCAGCACAGTTGTGCGCTACTCCACCCACCACCCGCTATACGTAGTCCTCTAAACTCAGCTACTAGCACAGAAACCGAATTCATTGTCGATTTGCAAATTTGTTAAGTTCTTTTCAACGAGCCAGTCAGACTTGTGCCAAATACTGTCAAAATCAATTGTGCACAGCAATGGAATTCTGGTTGCCGGCATGTACTGCTAACTACATGTGTAGGTACTGGTATACAGAAGCTATACAAAAATTTTGGCCAAATACCAAAAGAGCAGAATGCAAAAAGCAATACGAAATACGTTTGTATGTTAGCATGTCTGTGCAGATGTTGGGGTATAGAAACTAAATGGAAAATAGTGAAAACACAACTGCAATACAACAGCATCACAAAGGCTTAAACGATTGTACTGAAAAAGGTGAGAAAAGAGTAGAAATACTGTTAGGAAAAAGAACCTAAAATTACATATCAAAATGCGGTTGCAATACACACTCACTCATAGATGCGCAGCAAATGTTTAGTTTTATCTAAATACTTACATATATAAATATTTCTGATGCATACATAAGTACGCACAAACGAAATTGAAATTGGCACTCTACTCGTTGATNAAAAATTTTGGCCAAATACCAAAAGAGCAGAATGCAAAAAGCAATACGAAATACGTTTGTATGTTAGCATGTCTGTGCAGATGTTGGGGTATAGAAACTAAATGGAAAATAGGAAAACACAGCTGCAATACAACAGCATCACAAAGGCTTAAACGATTGTACTGAAAAAGGTGAGAAAAGAGTAGGAATACTGTTAGGAAAAAGAACCTAAAATTACATATCAAAATGCGGTTGCAATACACACTCACTCATAGATGCGCAGCAAATGTTTAGCTTTATCTAAATACTTACATATATAAATATTTCTGATGCATACATAAGTACGCACAAACGAAATTGAAATTGGCACTCTACTCGTTGAGTAGTTTCACCCGCCACCCTTTAAACTAAGTGATATCCTTCAGCCCCTACTAACTTGCACCACTGCAGAACGAGTTCTTTGAAGTGTTCTGCTGGCACACCTGCAACCTAAAAAAGCCACAAAAAACGTTTGAAATAAAAGTAAAAATTTTGGAAATTGTATGCTGCTGTACATACGAGTAGTCAGCTCGCTTATTTTTTTACCAAAAGCGTAGGGAAAAAACGCCTCCGAAAAAAGTTTTGACTTTTGCTTGCACATTTCGGCGTTGAATGCGCTACTCTCTTGAATTCGTTGCCCGCACAAGCCATAAATGACGACCCATTAAAATTCAAACTAAACTAAACGTTTGTGAGGGGTAACGGCAACGAGAAGACAAAGCCGAAAAAAGTTTTGGGAAAGGTAGTACAAAACTTAAATTGAATAGTGAAAAACGCGTTTGCGAATTCTGAAAAGTAGCCTAGAATAAAGAGTAGGTTTGTGATATACAAGCGCACAAATAAACATCCATTGGAAAGACAGTTGGACATACATATGTTGATTCACAAATAAAGGCATGAAGTTTGGCTCACTGGCCTTTTAACTCTTGCATATGTTTTTGTATGTACCTTTAGAAATTATTTTGCAAGTACCCAGTAGAAAATTACCTCCAGTGTCGAAGCAACATTTCAAGTTAGGGACTTGGAGATTTAAGACGAGGTCTGATATCACCGTGAAGCTCTACGAATAGTACGAGACACAGGAATCGGACCAAATGTAAGGAGGTGTTAGCTATGAGGAACCTTCACAAACGGGATATAAATTTATTTCTATTTAATATCGGCGTTAAGTTGGGATAAGTAGGAGTGGAGCTTACCACAGTATCCCGACATGACTACCAGAATGCTACGAGGGTTTCTCCAAACACCTGAAGCTCTTCGCCTACGATGGGGAGCAGTTAAAGATGAACGCCGTTGGCGGCTATGATGGGACGACAATAGTATTTGTTGTCTGTAGGTATAACGTCGAATCCAGTGGTTGTGCGACGTATGTATGTATATGAGCAAATCTCACAAGTTGTTTTTTTTTAGTGTCCCGCCCATCTCTCGGCAGAAAATAACGCCAAAGCATTCTGCTTTCATTAATTTCCATCAATGGAGTTCCAGAAACAAGTAGAATAAAAAATAAATAAATTATTTGAAAAATTTTACCCTTAAAACGTTTAGTTGGGCGAAAAAAAAACGAAATTACTAATTGTTCAATGGTAATAGTGTTTTTCATTGTCACTCGAAAAAATTGGAGGAAAACATAATTTCGGCTGCTGTGGAATAAAAGTAAATCACGACAAAAAGCACAACAACCTATTATTTAAGTGTCAAATAACGACGAATCGAACGAGCTTTGAGATGGAGTTTAGTATCTGTAGAAGTTGAGTGGAGCTTTTGTTAGTAGTTTAGCGGCTATTGCCTAAAAATTTTAAAATGCTCATAGTTGCATTGCGCTACTATGATAGCACAGCCGAGTAAACCTACTCGCCAAATTTTGGCAAGTTTGAACATATTACTTTTTTTATTTACTTATTTGGTTAGTTTTTACAAAAATATAGTTCATTGTGGTTAAACCACACCCGTGCAAATACGAGTTTAAACGCTATGTCACATGATTGGACATTTGCACAGAATTTGGTGCAAATCGTATCCCAATTGTGTGAATGCCCAAATATTTTTCTTTATGTCAATGAGCTCTCAGCAATCGCCTTTTCGGATCTTACGAAGGCGAGCTGGAGTTGCTATCTGAGTATGATATTATGTTTCCTTACGGGTATGCAGGTGGTACGCTCGCGACATGCATGCTCGCGGCATGCGGTTCGGTTTTCTAAATGGTCTCTAGCGTCATACACTGCCTTTTGCTAGTTTCGTTATATTTTGTCAGCAAATTTTCTTTGTATTTTCTTTAAGTTCTACCAGCGAGCGACGTGAAGACTTTATTAAGGCTACATAGTTCATTTTAGTTTATTAATCGTCGGTATATGTTTGCCGTCGACGTTGCTACCAAATTGCAGACTGACCTTTTCCTTCTAGGTCGTGAAAAATGTCACCAATTAAATTTTGAATAAAGAGAGTTTGTCCCCGAGGAGGATCAAAGAGAAAGCTAAGCTAAGCTTTTAAATTAATTATCAACGTCATTGCCGGATGCCAACACCGAACATTTGTCCGTGTATGAAATCCCCCACCAATGGGGTCGGGAAGCTTCGATATTAAGAAACTAAACAGTAATCGAAAAGAACACCAACCGCTTGTTTTAATTTTTTTTTT
>NW_016165595.1:0-9652 GCF_001687245.7 Rhagoletis zephyria | reverse complement strand
CGGTGTGGTTATTGTGCTTGCCACATATAAGCAAAACGTTGAAAATTATTGAAATCGGACTAAAATTACGGCCGCTTTTCATATAACGGTAAATTTCAGAAATGCTTGAAACTGCAATATTTCGAAATTGAAGGACGCTAATTTACTCAAAATTGATACACCCTGGCTTACCATCTAGCGGTAGGTTTCGGAAAGGTGAAAAAACATATACTTAATACTTGCGCTGGGTATTTAATGTTCGGCTCCGCCCGAACTTAGACTTTCTTACTTGTTTTCATACGCCTTATTGCAGTATGTATGCAATTCTCACTAAGCATTTGTTATAATTATTTGAAGACCAAAACGCAGGTATCATCGAGCTATGCTTTTTACAATTTTTGGAGTATACAACTATTTGCTATAACACCAGAAACCTCCTTTGTAGTGCCTAAGTTCTCCCAAGTGGGCTACATCATTACAGCTCATTACAATCGTTCTTCTATATAATCAAAATTAAATTCTTTGCGTGAAAGGTAAAGCTCGCACTTGAAGAAACGGCCTAGAACATTTATCCTTAAACCAAACTAGTTGCCTGCGCTTCATGTTTACCTACGATAGTATAATCCTTACAAATTTTCACTTAAAGATTTCGGCGACTTCCAAAAAAAATAGCACTAAATGACTCCCTTCTTTCCTACAAGGCAACTAAATTTCTCAAATTTCAATTTTCCCCCCCAAAGTACTTAGGTGAAGTAACTAGTCACCTCGAACTTAGTGCAACTGTTGTTGCCTGTTAAAGGACATGAGCAATCAAATATGCAGGAATTCATGCAGCTGAGACCCCAAAAACTACATTATCAGTGTCATCATTACATGCAAAACAATTGTAATATGCCGCTAACAGCCTGCCAACGGCCGAACAACAACAACAATGCCAACAATATAATCACTGACAAGGTAAAATGATACCAGGAAAGAAAATAAAACAAAAACACAAAATGGATAATAGTTGAAAATTGCTATGAAAATGCTAGCAATTGAAGAAAAGGATGGATACATTCAAGTCTGGGGGGAGAGAAGCAGCAACTAAAATAAAGTTGTATGAAAATATTCTGGCAGCAAGCTTTTGTCGGTGCTCGGTTGGTTGAGTCATTGTTGCCACTGGAATATGTAAATGCAAACAAATACTAATATATTAATATGTGAAAACGTGTGTGTATGGATGTGCAGAACTGTTTGTAGCACACTCTTTTGCACAGATAGAGTAGGCTGCCAATTGCTGCTGAAGCACCTTTCAACCTCATATGTTGGCCTTTGCTTTGCGCGCTGTAGCTATGTAGTAGCTGTTAGCTGGTAGTCAGTAGGCGTTTTTGGCAAAAGCTAATGGCTGTGAAGTGCCATGAAGAAATGCAAGCGAAATAGAGAAAACTAGAAACGACTAAAAACGAACGATGGGAAGAGGTTGACTAAAATTTTGAAATTCAATTTTCCGCTACACGCCCACACAGCTGCTCTCTACTGCTTTGCCCGCACCGCAGGAAATTCATTCACTCATATGAGTCTTCCACATGCAAACATATACATATATACAGTGGCGGGAAAATAAATAAACACGTGAGGCATTTTAACAAGTTTTGTCTATTTTAATTTTTCTACTAGCAGGCGTGCTTGAGAGCCCCTAGAAAGTATTTTTGTGATGTTTGATTCCCGTATTGTAATATTTCATTTATTTTATCAATTTAGTTCAATAAAATTTTTCCAGCAGGTGGCAACCCTCCTAAAAAATATTTTCGGTAGTAAAATTTCCTAAGCCTCTTAAGTTTGAGAGCCATATTGCAATACTCAATTTATCATATCAATTAAATTGAATTAAAATTTTCAAACAAGTGACAACCTTCAGCCAAAATATTTTCGACTGTAAGCCTTCTTAAACCTCTTTTTTTGGCAACCACATTGCGATATTTACTTAACCTTATCAATTTACTAAAACTGCAATTTTCAAACAGGTGGCAACTCTATAATTTTTTCTTACTATATTTTCATTTAGACCTCTAGCAATATATCGGTAGAAATTGCAATTAATTCGATGTATTAGTTTTCGAGTGATGCGCGTAAAAAAAACATACGGACAAAACATACATCATACATACAAACGTACAGACAAATATTCTAAAAAATATTTATTTGGCGTCTTTTGCTCTAATAAATATAGACATAAAATAATAAATTTTAAATAAACAAAGGCAAAATATCCAAAACTTGTTAAAATGTCGTATCCCTATTTGTTTGCCCGCAACCGTACATACAGAGAGTCAAGTGGGTGGCAACACCTGCCCATTTGGCGTCTGCGTAAGTAGGCTATTAGGTATTGTTATTGGCACGCTTATGAAAAATGCAATTGAAATAAATATTTTTGGTACTACTTAACTCGTTTTAGCACTTTAAAGGATTTTTCGAAAGTCCAGTGCAAACAGGATGTTGAAGTTGGCGTTTGAATGCATTAGTAATCGAGCCTTAGTAATGGATAGGTGAAAGTAATTGAAACAAATATATATACATCTACGAAAAGCGCGACATTTACTTTTGCTTAATTGAAAGTAAAGCGGCCAATTTGGAATACTGAGCAGATTTTGAGAACAAATTTTCGGCTTTGAGGTTTGATCAGTACTCGCCTATATTACATAATAATCAGCAGCTGAAAGAGTGAAGTAGCCTAATGCACAAATACTTGACCCTAAGTGACGAAATGAAAGTTACACAGCAAATGAACGAAAGTAAATCAAAAAATACTAAGCAGATATATATATCTATAGAAAGATCGCTTATACACTGAATATGAGGAATAGCTTTGACATATCAATGTCGAGGTTTTACATACAAAATAAAGACATACACGAAAATTAAAAAAATTGGTGTCGCAAACAGGGTTTGAAAAAATTCTTCTTTTTTAACTGCAAAAAATTCGACAAAATTTTGACTTTGACCAGCTATAACTCAGCGAGCTTATTAATTTATATGAATAAGTTACAATAATGTGTCAAATTTGTTAGTTTTAAAGGAAAGAAGTTTTTTCGAATTTTCGCGACTTTTTTAGTTAAATTCTTTCATGATAGCAACTTTAAAAAACTTGTTTAAAATTTCAAAGTTTTCCTGGATGTCTTTATTTTGGACGTAGAATAAAATAAAAGGGCGCCCCATACTAGATTAGATGTTGATTTAACTCTGGAAGTGCCTCGCTCTTATGACCCTGTCTGTGGACTTGTTAGTCGAAACGACTAACACCAACTTTGGATTTAAATAACAACCATAAAACATTTTACTATTTTTAACTCTTTATTTTTCTTAAAACACATTAAGAAAATACTAAATACATATTATTTTATCTGTTACATATAATAAACAAAAAGGTTAAGGACTTCAGGGAGAGGGCGAAACGGAACACGAATTTTGTAAGTCGAATCGACTAACGAAGTACGTATAGGTTTAAGGACTGCCCTACTTCCCATAAAAAGAGTAAAGTGTATTGAATAAAGCTGTAACTTTTTATATAAACACAAACGGCAATAACGCAGATTTGTGTTATTTCCCAAATTTGCTTTATTTCCAACATTTAATTTTAACAATTGAGTAATAAAGCAAAATAGTGCGAATTTTACGAAAAGTAGTACATGAACAAGTTAAATTGACGGATTTGTAAGTATACAATTTTGAAAATGCCCAGCGTCGCGGCGCCACCCCGCGCCCATCAAGTTTATAGTTCTCTTCTGAAACTGCTTTTTAATGTCCAAGTGGGAATTATTGCGTATGGTGTTATTGCATGCACCCCACCCATGGTGGAATTATACCAGGTGAAGTAATATTAGAGTGAGAAGAAATATTTTGACACTGCCTTATTTGTAAACATGCCTATCAAATGTGGATGTATTAGAGATATTTCGAATGTCGTATTTTTCATATTCGCGAATGCGAATGCGAATGTTAGGAATAACATTAAAAAAAGCTATAATCAACTTAAGTCATCATTTTTATTACTTAAAAATTTCTTAAATTGTTAGAACATTGAATGAGTGCTTAACCTATACGGTGTTTTAATCTAGTAGCCAAAGTTCAAAAGCGGCATATTATATAAAAAAAAAGTAATTTTGCTGTCTTTTCTCCCATGAGGCGATTTCTTAGAGGCTTGCATATAAGGCCGGCTGCACTGAACAATTGCTCACTTGGAACGCTGGCGGCTGGAGCGCTCAAATATTTGCGTGCCATATCTGTCAATTTGTCGTATTTTAGTTTAGTTTTCCACCAATCGAGTAGATTTTCACCGAGATAAGCCCGTTTTTCTTTAAGATAGGCCTTCAATTGAGCTTTAGTTTCACAGATTTTATATCCGAGCCTGCGCTCTTGCTGGAGGAATCTAAAATTATTTCTAGGTTGCTTATAAGACTCTTAACAGTACTTGTTGAAGGCCCATCAATTTGCTTGATTATTGTCCGCAACCTGGTTAGACAGACTTAGAGCCATGTCAACAATATTAGAGTGGACTCTCTGCACATATACACAATCGCATTCGCAAAACATGCTGAGTGTTTATGTGTAAAATGATGCGATTCATTCGCTTAATGAAAGCGAATGCAAATATTCGTAACATCCCTGGTATAAACATATATGCAAGTATCTATAAATGCACCTTGACAGCATCTCTTGTTAGCGCTTTTTGTGTCGTTTTCATTTCTTTAGAAAATTAGAAAACGTTTAAGTAGTTCTTAATATTTAATGAACAGCAGAACAGGTATAAATAGTTTCCACATAAGCATTTGTGAGCGGGAGTGTTGAAAATGTATGTTAGTGTATATACATTAGAGTGGTCCAAAACAAGTAAAGTTGGAATTTTAATGCTCTCACTCCCTAGGATTATTCTATATCGAAAAAAACATAAACCATATTTTTTTACTTTGAAATCAAAAAATATTTAGAGGTCACTCAAAGCGCTCAAAGTTTTCTATGTATTTTACATGGGGGAAAAAAACTTTCGTAGACATGGTATGGTATTCTTGAAATCAGTATTTTTCGATCAGAAAACTGTGGTGTGTAGTTAAAGAAACAATTAGGTATTATTATTGGGAGTCTTCTGAAGAGGGAAAGAGTTTTGTCGATCGAAAAATATTGGTTTTCAAGAATTCTATACCATTTCTACGAAAAGTGTTTTTTCCCATATTAAATACATGGAAAACTTTGAGCGCTTTGAGCGACTTCTAAATATATTTTGATTTCAAAATAAAAAATAGTGGTACATTTTTTCGGTATAGAACAATCCTAGGGAGTTAGAACATAAAAATTCCCACTTTATTTTTTCACATGCATTTTTGGACCAACCTAATACTTATACATACATATTAACTTTTGCCAATGCAGTTATACGCGTATAAGCAGACTGGTATTGCATTTATTCCTTTAGGTATAATTTTACAAAGTTATAAATATTTTAATAAGGAAAATGGATGAAGAGCAAAATGCCACTGATCATTTTGATGAATTCTATTCAGTGCACGGTCAATAATTTGGGTTTAATTTTTAAACCGCGCTGGGACTACTGCCTTTTTTAATCTTTTATAGTCTTCTTTTTAAACCAGTCAATAGTTTTAAGCAATTTTTAATATATTTTGGTTTAAATTTTAGTCCAAAAAGTTCGTGGTTTAAAAATCAAACCAAAATGTTTTAATTCTAGTTTCTAGGTATGTAGAAAATTTGGTTTAAAATTTAAACCGAAATAGAAAATGTTTGCACACAGCGAAATGTGGTGTTGATACAAACTCAACATATGAAAGCACATTTACAAACATGCGTGGCTGTAGCTGAGTGTGGAAAGATGCTTGATACAATTGGTTGCTACCAAGGCTGTCCGGTTCAATCCCCGTCGGACGGAGCATGAAAATTAAGATTTTTTATTTTTATACCTGAGCGCACTTGTGCACAAGGGTATATTAATTTTGTTCACATAACGGTTGTTTGTAACAGCCAAAACGAATCGAGATAGATATAGACAAATGTGTACATATATGCTCAGAATGAATAGAGAAATCGATTAAGCCATGTCTGTCTGTCCGTCCGTCCGTGTACACGATAACTCGAGCAAACATTGAGATATCTCAACGAAATTTGGTATATAGGTTTTCGTTAATCCAAGGTAGGTTGGTATTGAAATGAATAACGGTAATTTCCAGAAATACGAAAACTGCGATATTTTAGTAACTACTGAAGATAATTCACTCAAAATTGATATTTACAATAATTTTTAGACGAAAAATAAGAATATTATAAATTTTTGGAAAATGGGTGTAGCCACGCCCACTCATAATTACATGTGTATATCTTGGTAACCGCTGCACCAATTTCTTCCAAACTTGGCACAGTTGTTGGCGTTGATACAGCATACTAAATGGCTGAAAATTTTAAAAATCGGATAATAACCACGCCCACATCCCATATAACGGTAATTTGCGTAAATACGGAAACTGCGATATTTCTGTAACTACTGAAGATTATTCACTGAAAATTGATATTTTCAACAATTTTAGATCAAAAATAAGAATATTATAAATTTTTGGAAAATGGGCGTAGCCACGCCCACTTATGGTTACATGTGTATATCTTGGTAACCGCTGCACCAATTTCTTCCAAACTTGGCACAGTTGTTGGCGTTGATATAGCATACTCGGTGGCCGAAAATTAAAAAAATCGGACAATAACCACGCCCACATCCCATATAACGGTAATTTAGAGAAATACAAAATCTTCGATAAATCAGTAAATATTGAAGCTAATTTATTCAAAATTGATGCTTGCAACAATTCTTTACCAAGAAATACGTTTATGGTAAAATTTTGGAAAATGGGCGTGGCACCGCCCACTTATGATCACATATATGTATGTCGGTAACTGTTCTACCAATTTGTACCAAACTCGGTATGGTTTTGGTGCTTGCCACATAAAAGAAAAACGTTGAAAATTATTGAAATCGGACTAAAATTATGGCCGCTTTTCATATAACGGTAAATTTCAGAAATGCTTGAAACTGCAATATTTCGAAATTTAAAGACGCTAATTTACTCAAAATTGATACACCACGGCTTACCATCTAGCGGAAGGTTTCGGAAAGGTGAAAAAACATATATTTAATACTTGCGCCGGGTATTTAATTTTCGGCTCCGCCCGAACTTAGACTTTCTTACTTGTTTATTCTTAATTATTAAAATGTTTGGGTTTAACCGAACTGTTCAAGTTCTAAACCCAACATATGTGCTCTCTATTTTTAAACTTGGAAGGTTTGTATTTGAAACTGAATTTAGTTTGGTCATATACCTTTGTCTCTTGTTAGTCAAGGCAAGTGAGGCTCGTCTACTTCATCGATCATAATTTATTTGATCAATAAACAACGTAACGTCTAAATTTTAAAACTAATGCCGTCTTTAAAATGGAAGGTCTTCAGTTTAGTTCCTAAAGAAACATGGAGCTGCGACAAAGTGCCTCTTATCAATGCAATATTTGGACAGAGTTTTAGTTCCATTCAAGTTATCGCTACAGACTTCAAATTCAAATTATTTGCGACAAAATCGAAATTGTACTTTAAGCTCGTGTAATGATTGCAAATATGCATTTTTATCAAAAATTCTTTTTGGTTTGGGTTAGCTGGATATTTTGCTATGTATCTGCGTAGTTACTTTTTCAGAATTCGCTTACCCGTTTTTACTACTTTTGGCCGCTATAGTCCCATTGTGTGGCGGTGAAAGAAAATCATTTAATATGCTCTTCTATCAACGCTCGTACTACATTTATTTGTTGATGAAGATTTACAGCAATGATAACAGAGGTCAAATAGAATATTCGCTAGTTTCTTGGCGCAGCAACTACCGAAATTATATTAACTGAGCTTACTAAATCACGTTAGTCGATTTATATTTGCACTAACTTCTTAATTCCAATTTAAAATGCACGTTCCTCCTCCATCCGGCATTTCAATAGCAGACTAGGCCTTCTTCTTCTTCTTTTACCACTGGCGGGATCTAGATACAGGCATACAGTCTGATATTGCTGGAATTTAGTACTGAATCCTACTTCGAGCCACGATGAAGTAGTTCAGGATCAACCCAGTGTGGGACGCTCCGTCGTGGAAGCTGAGGTTTCGAGAGTAACGATTTTTTCCTTGTGCATCCTCGCAGTGGAATCCTCTAGAACGATTATAACATAGTTACGGGGCAGTGCTCGCAAGGGCACTTTATAAGTGATTTTTGGGCGCCACGTCCTTTTTCGACTATAAAGTCGCCCTCCCACCACAAATCCAACTCCGTATTTGCACATAGAAGACGTCACAGGGTAATGTCTACCATGTCTACCTTGCCCGTACATCGTAATTCCTAGTTGGCGGTTTTGCCAACCGTATTCCTTCCGAGGACGTCAACCAACTGAGAAGGAATACCAGACGAAATATAATGCTGGATTTCCACTAGGCATTAAATGACAAAAATGACAAAGTTGGGCATTAAAAAATATTCGTGTCATTACGTTACAAAAATTGTCATTATGTTCATTTCCACATGACATTTTATTTTTTGTCACTTCAATGCCTAGAGGAATTTCGGCATAAGTGTCAGATATTCCAGGTATTTATTAAATATTTGTATTAATATGAAGCTCAGCTAAGACAAAAGCAACGTTGGTGTTAAAAAGTGGATATGTCATTCAATGTGAAATTAATCAATGAATGCAGACCATCACGCAGTAGTGCAAACGTACAACTTACTATTCAAAAAGCCTATAGCCTACAATTCTTGCTTTTCTAATTGAAAGATAGTTAAATCCCTGAGAGGCTTAAAGGTATCCACACACCTATGCGATTCTGTCGGTGCGAATCTGTTCCGACAAAATTTACAACAATTCCGACCATAGTTTCAAATGAGGAACCACACACTTATGCGATTTTGCTGCAGCGATTTATTCGAACATTCACAGTTCTTCTTTTCGTTGTGCCGAAATCGCAGACTGCCGCGTTTTGAGAAAAGGTCAATCGAAGAATTTTACAACATTAAAATAAAATTAAACGTGAGAAAACAAAATATATTTGATGTAGAAAAAAGATAAGAATTTTATTTTTGTTGAAAAATATTTTTTGTTTGTATATAAATTGACAGTTTGTGCGGACTTGCGTTTTCGAAGCGGTAACGTCTGTAGCACCAAAAACGGTGCGGATTCGTTGCGACAGAATCGCGTAGGTGTGTGGATACCTTAATGAATTACTTTTTAAAATCTATTATGGTTTTTTTATAATTTGTATTTAAATAAAGTTGAAATGAACGCACTTTGCAGAAGTCAAATCTCTTGCTTCACTCAAAGGCGTATTCATAGCAATAACGATGTTAGATCTAAAGTTAGTGACAATAGCTGTCAAAAAAGCTGAAACTAACTTTAGAGACGACTTTTTTCGAATATGAATTTAGTTTTATTTAAATAAAAATAAATAAGTGAAAATCCGTTAGGAATTGTAGCCTGTACACCTTTTTTAATGGTAAATTTTACCTTTGCACCACTGTGCAGGGGTTAATCTTCCCTGCCTGGCAAAGGATTGCGTTTCGATTGTTTTTTTTTTAACTTTTTCTAGACGCAACATAGCATAGTGTATGATCGA
>NW_016165594.1:0-27039 GCF_001687245.7 Rhagoletis zephyria | reverse complement strand
GCACAGAGGCGGGTGCGTATCTTGGCGGCAACGAGAATGTAGTCTAAGTCGATGTTAGGCCCTCGGAGTGTGCGTTCCGTGTACCACAACATGATCGATTTGGTTTCTCATTTTTCAGTCTGGAGGCAGCCATGTAGCTTGATGTATCCTTTTATGCTGGAACCTAGTACTGCATATTACCATGTTTCAGGTCTCGATAAAGTCGATCAGCCTCAGTCCGTTATCGGACTTTTCGTCGTGGAGGTTGAATTTTCCAACAGTGGCGCCAAAGATCCCTTCCTTGCCCACGTTTGCATTGACATCGCCAAGAACGCTTTTGATACCATGGCGGGGACAGACGCATTGTGCGCTCCAAGCGCTCATAGAAACTATCCTTAGACGGAGAATGGGCGCAGATGAGCAAGATGTTGGATATTCTCGCTTTTATGCGGATTGTCGCTAGACGTTTGTCCACCGGGGTGACCGATATTACTCGGCGACGTCGTCTTTCTCCGACGACCGAGTTTACGATCCTTTTCATGCCAGCTGTAGTAGACGTTGTAAGGCACAAGACATTTTGCGCTTTACTCCGTCCAACGCATTTCTTTTATGGCGGTTATTAGAGGTCAGGATATTCCAGATGCATTCCCCCAAATCGTAGTCCTTTAAAAGTTTGCCGTGGTCGTCATCAAAAGGTGGGTCATCATCATTTTCAACGTTGCGGCCCAACCGAAGCTCCCTCTCTCTCTCTTACGCGACTCAAGGCTCTACTCGATTTAAATCGTTACGGCATCTCTAAATGGGTTGCTCACGTTGGCCAGAGGGCGCGAATGAGGATAAAATATATGGCATTGAGTATAGCCGTGAAACCGTGAAACTACACACCAGAACCACAACTATACCTCATTGCACTCCCATTGAAGTCTTTAGCCTCACAAATATACAGTTTTGATCTGCATGTTTCGTGTTATTATAGAACTTCAAGATTGATTTGTCCTTCATCCACGCAACTTTTTGAACTCAGAATCGGAGAACGATCTTCAAAAAAAGTGGATTTTATTCACAACAAAGGAAAATCTATAGAAGACGAGTTTCTTGCATACAACCCATTTGAGCTAATAAGTAATGAAATGCGCCGTTACATTCTGATTAACTTGCAGAAGGCATTACAGCAAAACAATGTTTTAAATGCACTGAACAAGTATTTAGTGGGAAAATTGTTTAAAAATTAAATATTTTTTTGTGGGGTTGCATGGCGACACATATTTAATACCAGGCCCGGATTCTTTCTTGGCGGCCCTGTACATTCATATATTCGTATAAAAACTCGATCGCACGTGCTGTCATTGACCTTTACTGACGTCCATGGGCGACCTTAATCGTGTACTTTGAAAATACTATTTTTCCTTTAGTAAAAAATATAAATTCCATAAATTTTCAAAGTTCGTTGGTATCGTCTGGCATCATTGTTTAAGATATGAACCTTAATACTATTAAAAATTATAATAAGATAATTGGCTGTAAGTCGACAAGGTTGCATGTGGCATGTATACATAAGTACGTATGCATCAATTCATGTACATACAATCCATTCAGTTTACATATCGAACTCAAAAAAATTACTATTCGCAGATGTGCTTGTGTATATAGCTATTTATATCAATGAGCATGTTCAAAACACAGCACTACTCGCAACACATAGCCTCTGAAGATGGAAAAGCGTGCTCTTATATTTTGGAATATTTTCAAAATATTTGACAAGGTCGTTTATTTCCATACACTAAGGTCGTGCAAGTGGTTCAGTGCACTCGAGTAGTTGTTAAAATCTACATGCCTTTGTGATGGAAAACTGATGTTTTTGAATTTATTTTCAAAATTCTTAAATCGCCTTTTGTGTAAACAAAATATTCTCTAGCACGTAGTTTCAATTAATAGAGAATGTAATGAAAAGTGCTCACATAAAGATTGAGTTTTTCGAAACTTGTAGACGTCTGCTTGTAATGGAAATGATGAGAACAAAAATTTTTCACAATATTCCAGAAGCTTATTGCTTAAGTAAGTCAATAGGTCATTTACAAGTAAACACATCGACGATTATAATCTTGTTTTTATTTACTTCATAAACTGAGGCGTATTTGAATTTCTTCTCGAAACGAAAACCACCATTGTTGCCAACTTGGTGCTTTTCGCGTAAAATTTAGTGCTTATCTTTATTCAAAGTGCGAAATTGTTCAAGTTTAGTGCTTGGTGCTTTTTTTTTTTTTGTTTGAAGACACTAACCCTGGGATTCAGTAATTANCTCAAGTCACTAAATTTGAGATTAGCAATTAGTGACTATTTTTGTGTGACTTAAGATGATTTGGGTATTCAGTAGGAGAGAGTCACAAAAAGTTCACCAAAAATGTGTGGTGAAATCAAAGACAGACAGTCAGCTGATAGCGTTTATGTATTTAACTGATAGCATTTATGTATTTATCAAACGACAACGCTGGGCAAAAGTGCAAACTAAAAATTATAGCAACAATGCTTACGTCGCTTGAACAAAAATATTTGAATTTATAGAAACAGAAAAAATTGGACCCGCGAGCAAAAAACATTGATTTTTATTAATTTGGATCGGCGTCCCTACAATAAAATTTTTTATGCATACAAAGTTCATTAAATACTCTAAGAAAAATTGGTGATTTTTCGAGAAAAAAGCGATTTTTCTTGGGTTATAGTGCCTTTTCAAATTTTTAAGCTTGGCAACACTGAAAACAATACGCGGGTATATTTACTATTTTTAATTGAATAAGTAAATCAAAATTAAAGCACTAAAAATGTCCTACTATTAATTTTGATATATGTAAATATGTATGTATATGTTGTAGGTATGCATGAACAGACATTTTCGTTGATTATAGCGATGAACTTGACATTGAACTCAAATAAGTAATTACGTTGATGAATAAGTACGCAAGTGACCGTAAATAAAATTAATCTATCATGAAGTGAAATTAAGTCATATTTAAAATAGTCATAGACTATATACATATGTGTATTTACGTAAGTATATACAGACCCCAGTTTCAATTAAAAACAAAAGTACAGAATAATCTCACAAATTTAAAACTCTCAGAAATTAAAAACTTCCAGTTGTTAGAACCAAATATTTTGAAGCATTGAACACTCGAAAATTAGAATTCTTAAATAACCTAAATAAAGCAGTACAAGCCAATCGACTAGCTCGTAATTTTAATATTGCGAAGCCCTTAATCAGCTACATTAAGTACAAGAATGCACTGATTCTGAATGCTGTTTCCATGACTTATGAAGAAGCGAAAGCAAAAGATGTGCACTCTGCTGAATATCGTAATATGTATTAGTAAGTGTTGTAATCATGAAACAAAAAACCAATAAAATTACTGTAAATTAGAACAATACGAAAATTCAAACCAAATCAATTACAGTAGGGTTCTAAGTTGTGAGCGTCTACTGTACTTGGCATGTGGATTTCTTTCCACACAGACGTGCAGCGTGTAAATTACATTGTACAACACAAACAAAATATTGGCAAGGTTCTAACAACGGTTTTTGGTGTAAGTGTAATCGGTGTTTTAAAAGCTTACGCCGGAATTTTATTTAAGGGGGTTCAAAGTTTGACTCCTTTTGCGCATTTTTCTGGGAAATCGACGCAGGAAAATATGTGATCCTTATATTTTATATACACATGTGGAAGATTGTAACCCTCTAACTCCTCCTCTTTTAGAAAAGAGCAAAAATACACATAAAACTGATATTTAACGGTTTAGAATGTTTTACGAAAATATTTGTTATTAACTTTTACTATAAAGGCAGGGTCACACGGTTGGGCATTTGCCCAAAAATATTTTTCTTTATCCCAATCACAAAAAAAAATGTGTCCAAATTTTTCAATAAAAGTTCGTTGTATGGTAGCAATCTTAAACTTAAACTTAAAAAATATTCCAAATGTTAGTCAGAGTTATAAGAGATCCGAGTGCCATATTTCATCAAAACCGTGCAGTCGTTTCTGAGTGAAGAGCAGTCTCGCCTAGTGCATGTTTTTATTTTCATCGAATATCAAGTCACCCTATAGCGGCCAAAAAATTTTTTGTAAAAACAATAAAGCTTTATCATACATCCACATATTTTAATAATTCATTTAACTTATAAAATAATTTAAATTTAACTTTTTAAACAGGTGTCAACCCTCTTCCAACACCTCAAAAATATTCTTAGCGTTCAAGCTAAAGATTTCTTAATGACATCCATATTATGATATTTCGTATAACTTGTGAATAGGTAAACTAAATTCGACATTTCAAACATGTGGCAACCCTCTTCAAAATATTTTCAAACTACTACTTTCTGAAACCCCTTTCGTGTGTCACCCACATATTGGTGATACATATTTCTCTTACCCAATATGATAGTTTTAACAGGTGGCAACCCTCCTTTTGTTCAGCTAAGAAACAAAGCTTTTCAAAGCAATTTCGATTAATACCCTGTTTGTAATAATTGATTTTTTTTAATAATTTGAATATAATTTTCTTCAAAAAAAGTAAAACCTTATTGCACATCTATTGTCCAAGGCTTTTAGATTGACGCCTTATCGAACGAACGGTGTGGATCTAATGGCATTGATTATTAAATTATTTGAATGCAATTTTTTATCACGCGGCAACCCCTTTCGAAAAAATAAAGCCAGATAGCACATCTACAGGCCAAGCGCTTTAATTTGACACCCCATTTTTGAAAATCGAGCGGACGGTGCAGATCTTTTATCCTCAACAAAAAATGCCTTCGCGTATTATATATCGTCGTTTAAAGTACAAAACCGCGTAACTGACATTTGCTGCCAAAAACTGGATTTGCTCACACAAGCTCTTGGCTCAATCCTTATCCATTCGGCCTGAAACATACTAGCCAAAAAAGCGATTGCTTTATAAAAAGGAAAACCATTTTGAAATATGAGCGGTTTTACTCCCTAGAAAATAATTTATGCAACCTCACATACGCGGTTTTGCACTTTAAACGACGATATATAGATGTACAAATCCACCAAAAGTATGACACTGCCTTAAACTTCTGACCCCGAATTTTACATTAAATACACGTACAAACTAATTCAATTATCGTATCGAAAGTTACGTTTCCGATAAACTTGTTAATAAATGACTCTTCCGTACTCGTTCGCGCACTCTGGCCAATGTGAGAAACCCATGTTCGATATGCGGTAACCAAAACGAGTGGAGCCTTCGGTTACGGCAGAAAGAGAGGCGGCTTAGGTGAGACCACTCCGGCTTATACGGATTAAGGGCTCACTGAAGTCTGCGGCGTCTGTTCACCAGTAGGGTTGCGCGCTGGGCTTTGGACCCGCCACGTGCAAATGCCTTCCACTGAAAAGACCAAAAATGTCTAGGATGACTGCCCCCCAAACGATGACGTCCCTCGCTCGTTTGCACTTGGATATACACTTGAAATCTTCGGACCCTCCATCCTCTTCTGGATGTTCAATTTCTGAATGTCCTCGAAATATGTACATATATAAGACTGACATCACTGCAATCCAGGAAATGCGATGGACGAGACAAGGCTTCATAAAATATGCAGCGTGTGACCTCTACCACAGCTGCCATGAGACGGCGCACAAAGTTGCTGTGGGATTTGGGGTAGTGCGGAGACCACAACACCTTATCTCAAGATTCACACCCATCAGTGAACGAATTTCCACAATCCGCAGAAAGGCAAAATTAATAACATCAGCCTAACTTGTGTGGACGCCAGCAGAAAAGGGCTATGAGATTAAGGAGCATTTCTATGAGCGCCTTGGCCATGGTTATAAGCAGTACCAAGCACCACCATTGAAGCATTCTCAAAACCGCTTGGGTGTCCCCTGATCAAAGAACGAAGAAGCAAATTGATCATGTTGTGATAGACGGAAGATACGCTTCGATCGTTCTTGACATGCGCTCCTTCCGAGGAGCCAGCATCAGACTTGTTGCAGCTGAGGTCCGCATGCGCCTCTGTTCAATGAAGAGCGTTCGTCAGAAAACGCGGCAAAAGTTCGTCGTCATAAATGTACATTCACAACGGACAGAAATTCCTCACCACCTGGACATAAATAAGCAATTATGTTCTATCTCCCAACCACTTCGTACCGCTGCGGAAGAGGTTATTGGTTATTACTAAACTCTCAAATACAACTGGTATGGCTAAGATTGAATATTTTCCTTGTATACTTACCTACTTACCTACAGGTTTAACTCTCCGTCAGACACATGTTTCGATTGGCACATTCGGTACGCATGAGTCTGGCTGGACCCACATGCAAATTGTATGAATTTATATAGAAATTATGTGCAACATTTGTTCAGTTAAACTTATTTATTGTATGTTATTCAAATATTTATTCAATTTAAGGGCTTTCTTTTTTATTTTATTATTTATATACACTGGCGATCAAAACCGGGTGCATGTTCGACATTTTATTACTTACAGTAACATAACTTTTTTAATAATAAGCGGATTGCTTTGAAATTTTCAGCAATTTGTCCTTATTATCTAAGGTATAAAGCCCAGTAAATAGACAAGCGATTCACAGCAAAACGAAAGGCAACTATCTTCGCTCAGTTTTGAACTTTTAGGAGGACTCCTTTGCTGTTAATAGCGATTTTCATACGTCCGGGAATGCTCTCTACTGAGTTTTCTATGATTTCGCTTGGAATATACCCCATTATAATTTTGCTCACCTCCAAAGCTCTTTCATGTTACTGAGCTCGCTTGTGCTATGCTAATGCTCTCTTGACCACAGCGCTCAATTTTTCGATAGCTTTGAGGTCTGGGATTTGTGCTGGCCCCCATGTTAGATGTTTTTCTTGGCATGGTGTTTTTGAAGATGTTGATAACGTCTTTCCCAAAAATATGCCTTTTTATCGCTTTGGAAACAATTAATTTTCGTTCCATCGGACCATATTAGCCCTCTTCAGTTCAAAAGCTCGAATTCTTGTGACTTTTACAAAATGTAAGTGGCAGCTTAATGGCTTGGGATGTTTTGCTTGCTGGCATTTGGTGTCTTGGATTAATATAAAAGGTATAATGAACATATCATCCAAACAAATTTGCCGACTTGTAGCGAAACCTGCGAAATTGTTGCGAGGACGATCAAAGGTCGAAAACAACACCGGCTGCTTTAGCAATTTCTGTAATGAAGTGGCCAGCACAAATCCCAGACCTCAACGCCATCGAAAAATTGAGCGCTGTGGTCAAGAGAGGATTAGCATAGCCACAGCCTAACATCATTTTAGGTAACAAGTAATTTTTTGCAAAAACCCTTAAATTCTCATATAAAAATATATATATATATATATACTAGTGAACCCGCATGACGTCAAAACGCCAACATTTAATTAAACTTTTTAAACAGAGTGAAACCCTATTCAATAACCTCTAAAAATATTCCTAATGATTAATCTAAACCATTTCTCAGTGCTGCTTTTAAGTTTACGACATACAACAATACGACACTTACGACACCGTTGTGAATCCCCCAATAATTTCTTGAAGCTCTTTCACTTTGACATCCATCGCTCATATTTCATATAACTTGGGTATAAAATAGTTCAATTAGACTTCTTAAATAGGTGGCAACCCTATTCAAAATATAACTACTCCTCAAACCTTATTGCACATATAGCGATACCTTATTCACTTACCAAATTCCTTTACATAATTAAAACTGAATAACATTTTTTTTACATGTGGCAACCCTCCTATACGTAGTTAAGTTATAAAGCCTTTTCAAAACCATTTCGATTGCTACCAATATTTAATAATTGATTTAATTTATTAATTAATTTGAGCTTAATTTCTTAACAGGTGGCAACTTTTTTCGAAAAAGTAAAACCTGTTGAATCATCTACACCCTAAGCCCTTTAATTTGGTACCTCCTTTTGAAAATCTAAACGGCGGTGCGGATCTGAGGGCATTGATTAGTAAATAACTTGAGTATAATTCTTTAACAGGTGGCAACCCCTTTCGAAAAAATAAAACCAGTTTCACATCCACAGGCCAAGCGCTTTAATTTGACACCCCGAACGAACGGTGCAGATCTTTTATGCTGCACAAAAAATGCCTTCGCGTATTTTATATATAGATATATCTCATGATCCACTGATCGGATCTTAACCAGATTCGTATGGGACCACCTCTTGAGGTACTACCTTTCCGATGCAAAAAGAATTATCGGTTGACGTGGTCCAAAGTTATGCGGTAACATACATANACNAAAAAAAACAATATTCCGACAGAACTGATAACCTCCTTCTTTTTTGGAAGTCGGTTAAAAATGCAAATCATATCTTGTCATGATAATTCAAAAATTCAAAAGAACAACTTTGAAAAACGGTTGCATTCCTTCATTTTAGGTAAAAATTACATAGGAATATAGTGGGTCCAGCCAGACCTATGTGTTACGAATGTGATGTATTAATCAACATCTCTATATATCTAGCTTTATATATATGATACCAATACGATTTTTTACAGATTGGTAATTCACTAAACTTTAGTAATCTACCTGAAATATCAAGCCTCTAGCTATATTTAAAGTACCCTTTTTTTTGTAATTTGAAAATGGAAAAGGCCTGGCTGGACTCATGTGTCAGACGAAGGGTTAAGTGGAAATAAAGCTAACTAGGGAAATATAAGACCGCGAATACTTTTATTTTTATATTTAAATAAATCAGATTTATTTACAGACATTTTACACAGTTTTTTCTTGGTTTAGCTGCTGTCAAAGTTAACTGTAATTCACACATATTACATACCAACATAAACGATGAGGTTATACAATACATAAGCAATACATAGATTAGCATTTAAAACTCTAAGTGTAAACCTAAAATTACACAAAGGAACGCTAACAAAAAAAAACAATCAAAGAATACATTCAAAATTTATTACATTAAATGATTGAAGAGATCGATTAACAACTTTTAAGCTAATATTTTAGTAAACATCCATGGATTAGGTATCTATACAACTTACTTCACTGCAGTCATTCATCCCTCGAAGTCTTACTTTACAAGCAGCCGCTAGTATTAGAATTAGAAGACATTATAGCATATCTCGCTCAAGTAGTCTATGGAGTCGCTCGGGTATGGCGCTTGTCTTTGACGACTTTGCAACGACGATGTTCGTTGAGTACATTTGTGTTTACTATAGATACATTATTGCAATTGTACTAAAACTAACATGCTTACTCGTAATGCACATTCCCGGATGTTTTAGTCATACATATACATACATACATATGTATTGCTTGTATATACATACATATCTAAGTTATATCTCTCTTTTATATAATTATATCAATATTATTAATATGTATGTGCACACGTCCGAAAGAAGAAGCGTCAACTCTTTGTAGAGGCTTAGACTAAGACACAGCAAACCTGTCCGCCTGGACAATCGATGCCCGGCCGTTGTAGGTTCTCATTACATCTATCCATGCAGGCGCCCAAATGCTCTTCACACGGTGCGGGCCTCAGTGGCACTAATCGGTATGCAGAATGATTATGCAAAGTGCGGTGGGGGTGCCGAAGTTTCAGGTGAAAAGGTATTATTTTGTGACGACGAATGATTTCAGTCATGGAATGTGGCCACGTCGTCGAAGACATAGGCGATTGTTGAATTTCAATTAGATGATTGGTGCATAGAAATATGCAAAACAGGAATAGTTGGATAAGAGATTCGTGAATGGAATCGTGGTCAAAGGTGGCAGGTGGCAGGTGGCAGGTGGCAGGTGGCATGTGAAAGGTGATAGTTGAGCGAAGATTAAAGAAGAATATAAAAATAGAGTGAGTTAGTGAGTGTGCAAGAAATACTAATTTATATATGTATTAGTGAAACCCAAAGTATGTATGTAGGATAAGGTTGTGTTTGAAGTATTTATGTTTTTTGTTTGTTTTGTTTAATTCACAGTTTTTCGGGATTCACTGTCGGGAATTTTGTAAATTTTATTTATGTAACCAATAAGTGTAAGTTTTAAGAATTTTTCACTTACATTCGTAACAACACTCCACGCCACGATGTGTGTGCGATGGGCAAAGTCCGCGATTCGTAGTCGGTTCCAAACAGTCGCTGGTGTGCACACATAAGCCACCAACCATGGCGCACTCACGGTCCCCGGGATAGACTTTGACACCTTGCAGCACTGAAAATGTCATTAAAAAAAATTTGAGTTAGTTAGTTAGTTGCATATGCAAGAATAGTTTTAATTGAGAATTTACTGTACATTATTACGTAGATATGTATGTACATAAAATCACACATGTGGAACAAGAATTAATAATCAAACGTATCATTGTATAGTCGAACCATAAAAGGATTGTCCTTTTCCTCATTACAATTTCGGTTTACAGTATGATTAATTTTTAGTTTTTCTATAACAGATTCAACTATAGTAAATACTTATGTATGTGCGTTAGGGTGCATCACTGCAAAAAAAAAAATTTAAGCAACAAACACAACCGACTTCAATTCCCATATGTATTAAAATTTAGGAGCCCCGTCAATTTCTTCAAGATCCCAGGACCGGATCTAAACCAAGTTAGTATGGGACAACCCTTGAGGTACCACTTTCCGATAGAAAATTCCCGGCTGAACCTCAGATGCCACAAGGGTTTAAGCGGAATTAAAATAATGCGATTTGTGGAGGTATGTTCAAATCTGTCCAGTTCCCGTAAATCTCAATATTTTTCCAGGATATTTTGGCGGAGGTTTTAAAATATACTAAATTTGTTAATTTCGGTGGGAAAATCGAAATTTCGTTGTGAGGCAGAGACATTCCCTAACATTTCTATTCTTCCTCTTGTTTGGCGCTATAACCGCCTAAGCGATTTTAGCTAAGCTCAACATAGAAGCATGCCAACTCTTCGACTTTTTACTTGAATATCTTGGCTAACAGGACGTCTGTACCAAAAGCTTATCAATTTTTCAACATCCAAATTGCAGATCTGTCCTTCCCATTTATATTAAAAAATTATATGTTTATGTTAGAGATGTAACGGTTCTTCAACCAAACTCTAAGGGGTGTTTTTGAATAAAATTCTGAAACAAGGCGTTATTGAAAAAATTTTTGAGTTAACGCGTTTTCGAACTGGCTGCCGAGATAGGTGAGTTTTTGAATTTTTACTCTTAACTTTAATATGATATTCTTATGGTGCTAATAAATGAATCGAGCTAACGGTATATTTAAACCACAATTTTTATGCACATAAATAGTTGTATGCGTGTAAATTTTTTCTTTTCTGTATTGAAAAAGAGTCATCAAATCGGCCTGATTTTATTGCATGATGAGAAATTTTTAAAATTTCTTGAATAACTTTTTTGTTTATTAAATCTTTTTTCCAACAATCATAAATATGTACATATGTACCCATAACAAAAATAAACTGCATAAAAGCTGTTAAATAATAAAACACATTTCACGTTTTGAATTGTTTGCAAGTATTTGTTTAGTTAATAATAATATCCACATATAGTGCATGTCGCTCATTTATTAAAAGAATGTCATAACTCAGAAAAGCCATATTTTAGGAGACCTGTTTAATGTTTACAATTTCGCCTCAAAATGCATATCACCGATAACCGCATGAGTCATTAGCTCAAAATCCTCATTTTTTAGTTGTGCCAATCTTCTAGTAAATGAGCGATACGTAAAATGTATTGTGCGATACATCTGTTTTGCTTGCAGCTAAAGCGGCAATTGTTTTGGTTACAGGTAAAACGTTTTGACCTAATTTCTCTCACTTAATTAATCAACCATTGAGGTACGGATAATAAATACTTGAAAAAATAGCGGTTCGATATTTGTGTTGATCTATAATCACTTACTTTATTTTTCAGAGGCATTAAGTAAGCAAAAAATTAAAAATTTCAGATATACAGTGGCGAAAATATAAATAAGGTAGAGACATTTAAGCATTCTTTGGCTATTTATCTTTCCTTTGAACCATGTAAGTCAAAGTTTCAAACTTTTGCAAAAAAATATTCAAATTTTGAGCTTTTTAATTGAATCTGTGAATTCGACAACCGTACAAATCCAAAAGCATTTTTTCCGATACTTAGATGAAAAACAGTAGAAAGCATGTCGGCGAATGCAAGATTTTTCTCCCATTTCACCCTACTAGATACTCAGCCGTAAACGTAGCACAGCTGATTGCACCACCCGTAAAATGAGAAAAAAGCCATACATGTCCGTGGCTTTCACTGTTTTTGAACACAATAACGAGAAACTGATTTTGGACTTGTACGGTTGTCGAACTTACCGATTCAAATGGATTTTTTAGAAACATTCTGAGTTTGCAATTTTTTAGCCCATATTAGCTTACCGTTGGTTTTTGGCAATTTTTTTGTGGAAGCCGTTGCTCATTTTCTCCATCAAAAAAAAATAATGGATCATACATACTTTGTATGGAAGAAAATGCGGGAATCAAAAATTTATTAAATTTATTAAGTTTTAATGAGCTACTAAACTACATACTCAAAAAAAATTAAAAAAAAATGTCATTAAAAAGTTAACATCTATTAAAATTCGTCGTAGTCACCGACTACTGTCACTCACGCCGGTGGACGAACGTCTATCGACAATCCGCATCAAAAGGAGATTCCTAAACAACTTTCTCGTCTGCGCCCACGCTCTGACAAAGCTGCAAAGAAGAAATGTGCCACGGTGAGATCGTACGCAATGCGAACTACACAGATGGGACCGAAATATAGACGACTTACGGAAGGTTTCAAGATCAAAGCAAACTCCTTTATGAACAACCATGACATCCTAGTGACTAGTGTTCAGAACGTACTTAAATTGTGGAGAGAACACTTTTCCACCCTATTTAATGACAGTAGCACTGTAGATAGTGGAGAAGACGAGTCCGAGCTCACAATCGATGGCGATGGAATTGAAGTCCCATCGCTTGGCTATGACAATTTCTCGCCTGAAAAACAACAAAGCTGACGGCCTGACAGCTGAGCTATTTAAGTGCGGCAGCGGCAAGTTGATAAGGTGCACGCTTTAATTCTTTTGCAGAATATAGCAGATGTCATAGCTGTCATCAGACAAATATTCTTAGTATATGCGAATCGACACCAACGTCATTGTTGACAAGTTATAAGTCGCGATGCTGGTAGCATAAGTAGTAAGAGGAAAACCCCCACCGCGATGGAAAGACCAAGTGGAGAAAGATTTGGCTTCATTTCGCATTTCCAATTGGCGTCAGTCGGCACAGAAGAAAATCGACTGGCGTGCGGTTACAGCGGCTATCAAGAACAAGAAGAAATGACACTTCGACACACACAAAAGAAATTATTTAATCGACTTTAAAGATTTTCGCTTTGCGATTCCGGTTGTTTCAAAAACTCAATACTAAAAATTTTACCTAATTGTAATTTAGTCGGAGTGATGTAAAAAACAATTTAGATAAATACAAACACCCATCTGATATTTTTAATTTCACAACAATTATGAATTATTTTTAAATTGGTTGATACAAAATTTTTCGGCGTGGACGAGTTTGATTTCGAAAACTACTCCAAATTCTATGCAGATTTAAAGTGCATTAACAAAGTCTTTTTAAACGTCCAGTTTTTGAGAAAAAAAAAAATTCAAGGGTTTTTTCATTTACACGCAACTCAGCGGCATGAGGTAGAATCCAACAGACTCCATTTTATAAATTTTTGAAAATTGCCATTTTTCGACGCTAACAGATTTTTCTCTAAAAATTTACTTTTTGGAAAGTTTTTGTAAATGGGCATGGGATCCTGAAATCACCATCAAAACAATTTGTAAGATGGTGTCGGTCTGGTTTTCGAGATCCAAATTTGCACGAATTTTGTTGAACCGTGTTCTTGACAATAAAATTTTAATAATTTTTTGGTAAATTCAAAATTATATTGCTTACTACTTATGTTAATTATTATTTTTAAAGAAATTTCAATTAATGTGCACGTCTATCCTCTCAAAAAAAACCCCCCATGTAAAAGCAAGCATTGAAGAAAACTAAAACAAAAAATCAACAAATTTTCATTCAATTTTCAAGAGTTTTTCTCAGAAGTGTAATAGTTTTTTTTTATAGTTTTATAGTCTCTTTAACCTTTCAGAGTATTTTTTGCAACACTTTTTCGCAATTCTAAAAAAGCAATGCTAATTTTAACACTTTGAAAAAAAAAAGTTTGAAGTATTCTTGGTGTTTGTTAAACAATAGGCTGTATTTTAAATGAAATTCTTTAAAATAAATAAATCAGCATAAGTGGCAAACAATATTATTTTGAATTTGGTTACAATTACAACAACATTTAGTAATTATTTTATATAAAATTGTCTCGTACTTTTGCTTGAGTTTGCACGTATTCATACACATTTTTGTTAGTTTCTGAACATTATTTTCGTATTTATTCAAATCATGATCTTTTCAATCGCCCACAAATACAGCTTTAAACGCACCGTAGGTATATAGAATAAGCAGTCAAAACAACACTAGAATCACGAGTTTAAAACTGATAACATTCAATGTCAAAATTCAAGAAGTTTCTTTTTTAAAAATTAATTTTTTTTTTTTTTTGATTAAACGACACAGTAAGTTCGTTTCTTTTTCANAGCATATAGAATAAGCAGTCAAAACAACACTAGAATCACGAGTTTAAAACTGATAACATTCAATGTCAAAATTCAAGAAGTTTCTTTTTTAAAAATTATTTTTTTTTTTTTTTTGATTAAACGACACAGTAAGTTCGTTTCTTTTTCACAAGTATGTATACAAACATACATACGTATTAATGGTTAAGTGCAATTTTTACTTGCGGATATACATATGTTTGTACATACAATTTTTTTTAATAAAATCCCTTCAAAATCCCTTCAAAATCAAACACTCACAATAGTATTCAGGCAAATTGTAGATTTCGTTGTCATCCGTACCGGCACTGATGCCATTTATGGGTATCTGTGCGATCAGTAGAACACTCAGCAGATATGAAAACACTTTGCAGGACATGCTACTTTCTTTTGTTGCTACGAGGGTTTTGTGTCAAAACAAATTTTCGAAATAAAAGTTACAGCTTATTCGCACTAAAAGCAGATGTGTATCTTGGGCAGCACTTTATTGCACCAAAATAAATGCACTTGACACTACTGATCGCTGTTGTTCGCGGTCTGATCGATTCACTTTTATTTGCAGGGTGAATTTATTTAAAATAACAGTTTTCTTGAGTTCACAATCTTCCAAAAAAAAATATGCCAAATATCTATTTCTTCAATACACTTGACTGCGCGCCAGCTCGTTCACAACTGAATGTTCTTAATTACGCGATGTTTCCTTTTAAATAAATCTTCAAATTAACCGCAAAAATTTAATTACGATTTCACGTAGAACGTTTTGTTTATGCCAATTTTTCGTTGTGTTAGTGTACATATAAACATTTACTTATATTTCAGTAGGTATGTATTTGTAAGTTGCTCATTTATGTGTTAATCATTTAGTTTTTGTTTCTTTTTTTTGTTTTTTGTTTTAACACAAATTTTCTTTTTATTCTACAAAATTTTTACCACTCAGCGTCTATAAGAAAAAAACGCTCTTTCACGCCTCGTTGCAATTCGATGAATGAATAGCTCAGTCCAAATGAATGACAAATGTTGCCGCTGACGACTGTTGCTGTTGCTTCTGTGGGCCTTTTGTTTTGGCGCTCACTTGTTTCGCACAATTAGCGATCAGCCAAGCCAAAAAGAGAGCCGGCAATCGTTGTGGGAGCGTATAGTTCGATTCATGTTTTGTGTGCGCAAAATGCTTGTGTGTCTGACTGTGCCAACTTTTCGTTCCTCTTCTGAGGAACTAACCGATTTTGTTGGGTTATCAGTTTTGGGAATCTCGTTTATTTGCTATATATTTTTTTTTTTAATTTCTGATCTTTTCCCTCTTGCATCTTAAAAAAAAAAAATATGAATTTCTTTGCTGCGTCCATAACCTTTTTTCGCCAGACAACGTAGATATGTATGTGGCTGAGAATTCGTGAAACGGATCACTTTTCACTTTCACTAGTTTATCAAATGACTTGAAATGTTCAAAATGCCATTTTCTAGTTGGGAATAAAAGGTTTTGAATAGGGTTGCTATATGTCTAAAATTTTATTGAATTAATAAGGCAACTTTTAAACTTCAAAAATTTACAGAAATTCTAGAATTACGTAAAAATATATTTTCCGTAGATTTTGTATAAGAAAGTTTTGATTTTATTAAATTTGATGATTTAGGTTATGCTAGAGTGCGTTGTAAATTTTTAGAGATTCCATTTGCTTTGATCAAAAATAATGTCCAATGAAGTCCATCATCGTCCCATTTACCACAAAAAAGGAAGGTCAACATACCCAAACCCAAATTGTGCGGGACACAGATTGAGTACTCACAAGAGGCAAAATATCTAGGCGTAATACTAGATATGAGACTCAACTGGAACTCGCATCTCACAGCGATTAGCAATAAAGCCACGACATGGTAAGACTTGGGGAATATCCCCCAAATTATCATTCAATACTGTGAAAAAAAACCGATTGTCACCTATGCGGCACTGGCCTGGTGGCCAAAAGCCCAGCAGACAACCTCTAAAGCCAATCTGGGTAAGCTCCACCGCCTGGTTTGTGTGGCCATAATGGGGGCTATACGCTCGTGCCCGACAGAGGCGCTTGGTGTCACCACAGGCATACCGCCTCTAGCCACACCTATAGAGAAAGAGGCTTGCTAGAGCGCCCTGAGGCTACCGAACTTAAGTAGCTTGAAAAGTGGGGACTTAAGGGGTCATTTGGGTGTCCTAAGGCCATTCATAAATGATCCCTTTGTAAAATTCACAGACTCAATGCTACCGAAGCTGATATTTACAAAGCCCTACAAGGTAATAGTGCCTGAAAGGGATACCTGTAAAACGATAATGGCCATCTTCGGCGAGGAAACTTAGGTCTGGTACACTGATAGTTTGAAACTTGAGGATGGGAATACCTGGTCAAAGGTAGTAGACAGAGTAACCAGAGTAAGGGTTCCGGGTCATGAGGGATTCGATGCCTGAAAATCTAGCGAAAGTCGGTACCCAACGGAGCCTGATCGGCCCTCAGCCTTTGTTTGATCCATCCAAAGGATACACAGCAGAGCTCCTAAGGGGATGGGAGGACTGGGAAGTTTCAACCCAATGGCGCTCGGCAAAGGAAATAGGCAGTCCAAAAGATTCATAACTCCCTCTCGAGGAATCTATGAACGGCTGCTAAATCTTACACTGCCGGCTGAGGTACCATCTGCACAAGATGGAACTCTCTGAGGATAGGAACTGCAGGTTTTGTGGGCTAGAGAATGAAACCTCGGAACATACACTAAGTGATTGCTCGCGTATAACTCGACTCAGACTTATACACCTTGGAGAGCGAATATCGTCTGCCTCCAGAACCTGCAACATTCCACCCTCCAAAGTGCTTAATTTCATTAACAGCCTAAGGTTGGAGTGGCTTGATAAGGGTTAGCACAATAGATCTAGCTAGGTCGCAGCGCTATATATGCCCTATCAATAATAACAATCTATGTATTTCCATAAAAAAATTCTATTTCAACATCGCGGGAAAATGTTATCCGTTTTACGAATTCTCAGGCATGTATGTATGAGATACAGCATTTATTGCAAGCTTTTATATACTTACATACATATATGTATACATATGTGTATACATACATACATACATACATCCATATGTATGTAAATAAATATGCTTTTAATATTTGCAATTGAAGGCGTAACGTTACCCATATTTTTTCATCAAATCAACATTTCATTTGTGTCATGAGACCAAAGCCATCACGTGGCCTTAACCAACAGATCTGCTAATAGTGTGAGAGTCGCAACTCAGCAACCAGACAAGGAAGAGTTCCGGTTATGTTGAGTTTTAATAAAACAGAAAATAAAATGAGAGAAGCAATAATAATAATTAATTGGGGGGAGTTTTTGTAATTGGCATAAAGTATATACACAAAACTCATATGCCCGCATACAAATATACATATGTATGTACAGTAAAACCCGCTTAAGTAACTCACGAAAAATTTCAGCCTTTTGAGGTACTTAGGCCGGTGGGTACTATTACAAGAACCAGCTAAATTACCTCGATGCGGTTATTTAATGAAGTAAGCGTAGTTTAAGACAAAGATCGTAGCATTATTTCAACACAAAAACAATAGAGAAAACCTTTATTAAAAAAAAAGATACAGCAGTGTTATGTAATTTTTAGAAAAATTTAATTCTTTATACATACCTGGGACCGAACATAACAGTTATTGCTGAAAACTCTCATGGGAAAATTCACTTTGAAGGAAATGTTCTGCAACTAAGTACCAATTGATTTCGTTTCTCACCGAGACTCAAATTTGAAAGTAAATTTTTATTTGCAATTTTTATGTAAAATTTAAAAAATAACAATTATTTTTGATTTTTATATTATATGTCTTAGATAACAGTTATTGAAGATTTTTATTTATAAAAGTCATCAATAAAAATCTCTCAGTGACTTTTACTTTTAAAAGTCATCAATATAAATCAGTCACCGACTTTTATTTTTTAAATCATTCGTATAAAAGTCGTTAACATTTTTCGCAGTTAAGAAGGTGTTGGGTAAACAAAAGTTTACTACGACTTATACAAATGACTTTTATAAGTATGATTTAAAAAATAAAGGTCACTGACTGATTTACATTTATAAATAAAAGTCTTCGATAACTGTTATCTAACACATATAATTTAAAAATTAAAAATAACTCTTATTTGCAGATTAGATATTTAGATAAAAATCAAAAATAATTGTTATTTTGGATTTATAAAATAAAAATCAGAAATAACGGTTTATTTAAGGAGTAATTAAATAAAAGTCAAAAAATAATTATGAAAGAGCGATTTTTTTTTTTTTTAAGTGGTAACTGTTACTGTCCCTGATACATACGTACACACAGTGTTGGACATATCATTTTGGATCAAATTCATACAATCCAAATACCATATAAACCCAAGCTTAAAATTTTGAAAAACACTGAAAAAAGTTCATCAAAATTTCAAACTTTTTTTTAGGAGTGTTAAATTATTTTGAGTATACAGTTTTTGGCCCCTTCTAAATTAGCGCAATAATGAGCACGTTTCAAGAGGCTAAAAATTACCGTTGATTTTTTATAACTTTTGTAGCGCTGTCACTGAATTTCAAAATATTTAAATATTTTAAGAAATTTGAAAATAGCACTTAAAAGGGGAAAATTATAAGTAAAATGGTAAATGGGGTACGAAAAATTTAGGTACTTAGGCGGGTTGGGTAAATAAGCGGGGAGGTACTTAAGAGAGCGATTTTCTTCAGACTACATTAAAAAAAAATTCACGGTGCCCAAAAATTTTGGTAACTTAAGCGGGTTAGGTACTTAGGCGAGGGGTATTTAAGCGGGTTTCACTGTATATGCAGATGCACACATAATAACATATTTTCATAGATAGTACATACATATGTATGTACATATTTACAAGTGTAAGTAATTACACGTATAAGAAGTACTCATATACTATTTATGCATGTTTGACCGGACAGTTCAAGAAACTATTGATGCGCGTAAAGTGCGTAGGATTAAGTAAAATATGAAAAGTACAATAGCATAATTTTGTTACAAGCATTCTAATTGTCTATTAATAACTGTCAACATGACATATTGTACGTATGAAGTTATTCATTTATTGCACTTTTTATTACACATAAACTTTGCTATAGACATATGTACTTAGTATGCACGTACTTGCATACTTACATGAACATTAAGATAGGTCACTAAAAAATTTCTGTGTACTTTTCAAAATAATTATAATATTTAGTTCATGTTATAACCACCGTACTATCGGCTGTGACAAAAACTCGAAGAACTTTAAAAAAAAAAAAANACAGTATGCACGTACTTTCATACTTACATGAACATTAAGATAGGTCACTAAAAAATGTCTGTGTACTTTTCAAAATAATTATAATATTTAGTTCATGTTATAACCACCGTACTATCGGCTGTGACAAAAACTCGAAGAACTTTACAAAAAAAAAAAAATTTCTTAAAATGTTTTCTTTTCAGAAAATGAGTGCATAATCCTAGGTCTCGATTTAAAAAAGTTTTCTGCAAACCATTTAATATTTTGTTAAGGCATAAAAACTAAAAAATAAAACAGTTCTGCAAGTGAGGTGAATCACCTTAATGTTAATAGTTGCAGCCATATGTACATCCACAAATATGTAAATATATACTACATGCGTAGTTCCCAACAATCACGTAANGATTTAAAAAAGTTTTCTGCAAACCATTTAATATTTTGTTAAGGCATAAAAACTAAAAAATAAAACAGTTCTGCAAGTCAGGTGAATCACCTTAATGTTAATAGTTGCAGCCATATGTACATCCACAAATATGTAAATATATACTACATGCGTAGTTCCCAACAATCACGTAAAACTGTTTACATATGCGTCAAGTAAATTCGCAATCTTGTTTTCTAAGCGACTTTGCTCGTTTTGGCGGCAAAACCCCTCTATTATAACGATTATGTATGCAACGTGAATACGAAATGGTGTTTAGGTAATTGCGTATGTCACAGTACCGGCATCAATGATGTGCATTTATGTACATTAAGGTGGTCCTTAAAAAATCAAATGAACGTGTTTTTTTCAGTCTCATCCCCTCAATCGGTAATACTGCGTTCACAGATGTCACATATAAATTTTGGGCTCTGATTTGAAACGGTTAAGGCGTGTCGCACAGGGGGCAAAAATCAAATTCGTCTATAGAGACTCGAAAAATTAAAATTGATTTTTTTATCTAATACCCAAATTCGATAATATTAAAGTCGAAGATATCACATATAAATTTTGGTCCCGATTGGAGTTGGTTAAGGCGTGTCACAAAGGGGTCCAGGCAAGAAGCCTCTTTGGAGACTCAAAAAATCAAAAGTATTTTCTTCCGTGAATACCCAAAATCAATAGTACTAAAATCGAAGATATCACATATAAATTTTGGTCCCAATTGCAGTCGGGTAAGACATTTTCATAGGGCAATCTGAACTTTGCCCCCTGTGCGACACGCCTTAGCCGACTCCAATCAGGGCCAAAATTTATATGTGATATCTTCGACTAAAGTATGTAGTTTCGAACATTGCCCCCTATGCGACAGGCCTTAACCGTCTCAAGTCGGGACCCAAAATTTATATGTGATATCTAGGCTAAGGAAATCTGATGGAAAAATTTACTTCCTACATCGAAGGACCACCCTAGTGCACATATGTAAGTGTTAACGTGCAATAAGCCCGATGCAGAATAAAAGCCAAGAATATAGTAGTTTCCACTGTTGTGCAAGCCGTGTTGAAATTGAAAAAAAACACTTCTATTCGCCATTTTGTAGCTCTTTTGCAGTTACTCTTCTTTGCCGCGCTTGCTCTTATCCTAAATCTTGCATATCTTGGAAGTCTTTTATTAACTTCTCATTCGACTTCCTGCCTTTATTTGTTTAATTTTTTAACTGTAAGTGCTATAAGAAGAAGAGAGTGGCGTTAAGCCTGGTATCCAGCTTTCAATAAAAGCAAAAACTCCATATAAAAACGGCTAAGATATTGCTCAGAAACTTCTTTGTGTCAATTTTCCTTAAGGCAGTACGCGGTTCTTAAGGAATTTGCTACGCTTTCTGGAAACTAAGCTTAAAAATGAAACTATCACTACTAGGAACATAAAATTCTGCACTCCTTTCAACTCATCTTCAAAAGAGAGTTTACAGTGAAAATCATCAAGATCGGGCCACAATAAGTTATAGCTCTCATAAAACTTATTGTTCAGATATAAGCATTGTTGAATTAACTTCTTCATTTAGACAGCCACTATCACGAAATTGTGTGAGCTATTTACTAATTGATCAAAAAAGGTAAGGTAAAAGGAAATCATCAAGATCGTTGATCTATTTTGCGAATACATACACTGAAAATAAAATTTCGTAAAACTGCTACGAAAATCTTTCGTAGTTTTGGTTTTTATAAAATGTACGAAACTTTCGTTCATAATACGAACACATTTTTCACAACGAAACAAGATTTTACGAACCAAACGTAAATATAACGAAAGGACTTTCGTAACGCATTTTTTCAGTACAATTTACGAAATCTTACGTTTATTTTACGAAACACTTTCGTAAAGCACTGAACAAATCTCTGTACGAATAATTTTATATATTGTAGGAAGGTATTCGTAATATTTACGTATGGTTTTAACATTTACGAAATCTACATCTCTATATTCGTACAATTTAGTTAATACTTTCGTATAAAGTACTAATGCAGAAACATGTTTCGTAGAATATACTCAATTGCCGGCAGTTTAATATTTCATCATATTTTTATGTATCGCGTGTCATTGCGGAATTACTTGTTGGCTGCTGTGAGACATATAATATAATTTTAAACGTTTTAAAAAGGGGTTTGCTGGATAAAAAAACAATACAAAATTAAATATTAAAGTCCTGGATATACTATGCTTTTAAGCATACAATGTTGTTAACGTCGTTTACGCTGTGCCTTGCGTTGCAATGTGGGACTTGATAAATAGGCAATTTCATCAGTTACCTATCAACGGCAAGCCTAAGCCAGGAGCACTACTTAATGAAATTAAAAGTAAGTAGTACATATATGACTTTTCACTGAAACTTGCTTTTCAGACGCCTTATAATTTTCCTTTAATTTATAGTCGTCAAGGAAACAAACATCAATGAGCCTGCGAATCTGTCAAGTGCCTTTAAGAAAGTAATATTCTTTCATATTTTATATCTTATTATATCTAGTTTTGTTGAGTCTCATAGTTTAACACTTTGCATCAATATATTTTATTGAATGAAGCCGAAGCAATAAAAAAATATGTAGTATGGAACATATTCGTATGCATATAAATAAAATACTTAAGTTTTATTATAGGTAAAATAACCTTTTTTATAAATTCTAAACAACAACAACAAGCGCAGATTTACGAAAGTAATTTCGTTAAATATACGAATTATTTCTGTGCATTTTACAAAAGTGTTGTAAAAAATAAAGAAATAGTAGGAATTTTTTTTAGTAAATAGTACGAAATTCTTTAGTAAATAGTACTAAATTCTTTAGTAAATAGTACGAATACATTCGTAAAATGTACTAAAAATCTGATGCCTCATATTGTCGTAGTTTGCACGAAAACGGGTTTGTACAATCAACGAAAACTTTCGTGGCTCAAAATGACGAAAAATTTCGTAAGATTTACGCAAGTTTTCGTTATATTTACGCAGATTTTATTTTCGGTGTAGTAAATACATATATGTAACTTTATCTCGAATATTCTACTTTCGTCACATTGAAAGACCTAGCCACTTCCGGTTATTCTGTTTTGCTTTGATGTTAGTTTTTGCCACAGTAACACATAGTGATAGAACTTTTTAGAAAAGTATCGATACTAGTACTCATATAGAATACTCTAAAAAAGTATCGATGCCAGTACTCATATTTGCAAAAAAGTATCGATAATACTCGTACTTCCAAGTATTCTCAAAGCAAAGGCAAAAAGTAAACAAAAATCAGATTGCTTTGCTTTTTTCACCTCTTCCTATTTGTAAATTTAATAGTCACAGCTCTTAATAGTTTTAATCTCATCTAAAGGAGTTTATGGAATAAACTTCCGATAAATTAGTTTTACATGCGTAAATTAAATGTTTATAGCAAACAGCTTATTTCCAAATTTTTAAAAGCAAATATTTTATAATTGTTTGGCGCGTACATGTATTCATAAATAACTTTACTTTGAAAATGAAATGCAAATGTAGAAGACGAGAAGCAAATGTGGTGAAGCCCCTTCTCTATTGGAAAATAAGATCACTTTTATAAAAATTTTCTTCAAGAATGGGCTGGATTTCACAACGAAGGTAGCATACATGGGTTAACGACGGCTGCCTTATGCTGGAGAGTGGCCAAGTTGTCGAGTTTATTATCAAAGGGGAGGCAAGATATTCATTTGTCCATTATTTAAACATTTTTACCTGAAGCCAATGTTGAAATGACCGTTACATTTTCTTCTAGGTTGTATAAAAATTTCATAACGGTGTCAATTACCAGTAGCTCACTAGAACAAAATATGTATTAATTATTAATATTGGAGTATACATATCGTCGCCCGTATGCCATACACATGAACGTGTATAAAAGAAAATTTTGGGAAATCAAGTTCGAAAGTTTTTTTTTGCGAGACTTAGCTCTATATTTGGGCAAACGAAAATGTAAAATATTTACTTTCCGTGTACGCATGATATTCTGGGTTTTTGTATAACCTAGAAAATCCAAAGATAACCCAAGTCAACCAAATAACTCAAAACTGATAAATTTGCACATTCATGCTTCTGGCATGAGGGTTACGATATGTGAATTAAAAACTTTAAAGGCGTGTTTCTCGATTTTTCGGTTTTTTGAGTTATGACAGTATTGAAGTAAATGAGCTTTATGTTCATTTTCATAACATTCATATTGGATATTGAAGTTAATATTAGAACGTTCGACACAATATTTATTGGGTAATTTAAAAAAAAATTTACTTAAAAAAGTTCTTAGCTCGTCGATATTTTTCGACATTCGCGATATTTACTCAGTACTTGTGAAAAAGTATCTAGTTCTCGATACTACTCAGTACTCATGAAAAGTATCGATATTCTGTACTCGTTACTCGTATCGTTCTATCACTAGTAACACATGGAAACGTGCTTTTTTCATACAGAAAGATTTTTAAAATTTTCCGAAATTGTAAGTTTCCTCGGAAGTGGTGGTGGGAAAGGGTGTTTGCCAGGACCTGCATATAGTATTTTTAAAGACCTTCTCAATACCGCCCATCCCTATCATTTTAAAATTTGTACCGTGGCTCCCGATATCCCACACACATCTCTACTCTGGGCATCGGTGACTAGGTCGCCGTGTTTATACTAACCAGAATTCGCTCTGGTCTTAAAACCTTCCGTAAGTCACAAGTCACCTAGGTTATGTTAGGTTTGTGTGGCGGTCGGTTCAATGGCCAACTCATTTAGAACTTGCAGGTCTATTGTTATATGTACTACTGTTAAACAAGAAAACCTCATTGAGTCTTCTGCGTAGAACCATTTTGAAGCTCTTATGAAGCGTAGGATTGGATTTATTCATACACCATAAAAATCTAAAAAAAAGTGCCTACCTAGAAAGCCTGCTCTGCTCTTAGCTAAAGCTGGGCAGCTACAAAAGAAGCGCTTAACTGTTTCTTCTTCTTACTCATCCCTGCAATTTCTGCAATATTCATGGTAGAACATTTCTAAACTCTACGCGAACTCCACGCTACGAAAGTCACCGTTGCTATGCTGTGCAAGTAAGAGGATGTTGATGCTATTCCTTGCGAATATGCAAGCGCGAGTCTTATATCGTCTTGTGCGGCAATCAGCTTAAAATCCTTTACCCCGAGCCCGCAGATTTTATTACCTTGTATTCATGGCTATAGGATGAAGGCAACGTCAAGTCACCTAATTTCGTGAGTATATTGATTTTTTCGGGTGTTTTGAAATTTGTTTGGTGTCGTCGCATAGTGTCAATAGAAATGCAAAAGACCGTAATTAGCGAGATTTTAAAAATTTTTTTATTGATTGATATGATGCATTTTATCAAGTCCCCACATCGCTTTATATGAAACAAAATTTTTCTTAGTTACGCCTTTTTGCATTTCGGGTGACGAAGTTCTGCCAGCATTGGCATGACAGTCGATTGGCCTGTGTACTGGCATGGGCAGTGTTGCCAGGTTGTCGATTTGGTCGTCATTTTGAAGATTTTTTACCGCCATGACGATTTTTTTGCCCCAATGACGATTTTTCTTTATGTGTAAATTTGGTTGGTTCTCAACTTTGAAGATGAGTTATATAGACAACTAAAAAATTGCAGTGTAAACACTTTTTTACCATTTCTGCTAATACATTATTGTCGTATCCTAATTATATCTTCATTAACAGTAGTTGTCGTTAAGTAGTTTTATTCTTTGTTTCATCGCTATTTGTGTAGTTGTTGGGGTCGAATTCGTAGTTTTTGCGTTGTTGCGAAATTATGAATAAGTTATTTAGCAAAACTTGTAAGTATGAACAGTTTTTAATGCACATGGTAAAGTTGAAGTTTGCAAATATTTGACGTTCTCTTTACCCCAGCTGTCGAGCCAGAAGATGCTCAAGAAACTCGAAAAATTCATATAAAATCACACTCAAGAAATGAAAAAACAAATTTTCTTCTATAAAACTTTCTTAAATCAGTCTGAAGATGTAAGAAAAAACGCTCGTATATTTACTTCTTCAAGAAAATTTACGCTAACGGCAAAGTTCTAAAAAGTGCAAAAAAAAAACAATGACACAAATTATTGTGGTTTTTCTTGAAAGCTGTAAAACATAATATGTAGGTACTAGATAAAAACTTGGTAGCAAAAACAAATGTTATACGACTTATCCAAAGTTTCACAAATCAATTTTAAATACATCAGACTGTTAAAATTTAAAATGCTTAATTTTCCGTATAAAATTGTCTCATTTTAAATTTTAACGGGGTGATAAATTTAAAATTGATTGGTGCAGCCCAACATTAATTATCTAAAAATGAAGAAAAAATGCGATTTTATTGCAATTAAAAATATTTTTGATAAAAGTAATATAATGTGAATTTTAAAAATTCGTGAAAACGTTTAACTTTTTATTTTTTACGCGTATCAATCAGAAAAAACCCCGAAAGAGCTTCCTGGTTCTGTTTTTTTTTTTATTTTTTATATATTGGCGATTTTTACATGCAAATGATGATTTTGAGAACCAAACTGACGGTTTCTCACCTCGGCGACCTGGCAACACTGGTCATGGGAGCACTGGCATTCATGATTCAATAATACAAGGTTGGATAGCCTGGCAGTTGTCTCGCTCCCGCATTC
>NW_016165592.1:14159-27048 GCF_001687245.7 Rhagoletis zephyria | reverse complement strand
AAGAAATGAAAGCATGAGAAATTCTCTAGGAATTTCATTTGATATTCTACATATAATATACATGATATATATGTATATGATGTACATGATAATATACACATACATTCGTTATGTAAATAAAGACGCCTAAACGTATACCACAAATTTGTTTCTTTTCCTGTCCTCATAAACTTGTTGCTGTTTTTTATGGCAAAAAATATACTCGGAGGTTTGCCATTGCCTGCCGAGGGGCGACCGCTGTTAAGACAATATGGTGAATTAACACAACGGCAATAACGCAAAATTTGCTTTATTGCACTTTTAAATGGAAAATAATACCAAAATCTGAGTTTTGCTTTATTTCCAACAGTAAAATTAACAAAGATCGGGTCACTATAACCTGTTTATTGCCCCCATACAACTGAGTGCTCAGATATGGAGTTTTACTGTAAAACTCCTTTATTTGGACAGCTAAAACCGATAAATTTCGTAAGCTATTTTATAAATAATAATACAAAGTCTACTGAGAAAATCGTCAAAATGTATACTGTAGGATCTTAACCTCTTATACCACTGATTGTTCAGATACCAGTCTTTGCGATATATCTCCTTTATGTAGGAAGCTAAACCCATTAAATTGTGTTACCGGTTTACGTACCGATCACACAGCAGTGAAAATCACTTATATTGGTGCTATATAAGGTATATCTTCCATACCTCTGATTGTGTAGATATGATTTTTTATATATGTATCTCCTCTATCTATGTCTGCTGTGAATATATAAATTTTTTCAAATGCAGTCATCTGTTAAAGTAAAATTTTCAGATGCTCATGAAAGGTATGAAGCCTTCGGCATAGCCGAAGACAGCGCTACTCTTACTTGTTATGTATTAAGATAAGCACGTTGCGAGGAGCATAGAAAAAATTTCGATGAAAAAAAAATTTCATGCAAATCGGTTAAGCGGTTTCGGAGATTAGCGTAAATTAACACAGTGACACGGGATTTTTATATATTAAGACAGTTGAATCCACTCACAGGCTAACCTTATATTCGCGGCTTCCATTTTGATACGCATGCCGTCGAGTTTGTTTTTATGCGTCACCCGAAATTGGCTTGCGTGCGTTTGCATTTGATTTCATTGGACGAAACGTCAAATCAAAATGTTACGCAGAACAAAAATTAGAAACTGTCTTAGCTTCATACGCACGCCGTTCAATTTCGGTTGGGCCTGTAGGCGTTCTTATATTGTATTAACAATATTTATTAAAAAGATATATTAACGTTTAAATTACGAATAAATGTCTACAATCTATGATTTAATTAAAATGCCTTTTTAAGTTGAAATTTCTGCATACCAGTCCGTCCGGATCCACAGTCGTCAGAAGAGAGAGCGAAGCGAACAAACGATAGGCGCAAGGTTGCGTTTTAGCTTGCTTTAAAATAGCGCCTTTGGCGTTGCCACAATACTCCCCCCAGACTTCTACAGATCGTAGCGAGATGGAAGTCTGACCGTTCGCCCAACCATTGTCCTCTGTTCAGGGGTGTCTTGCGGCGTTGTTGTCGAATTGGTAGGTTGACTTTTTTGAAGATAATTCGCCTCGGCTGTTGGAACTGGAATAGATGTATCTTCAGATGGTTGATCTACGAATGCAGCTTTGATGCGGTCGATAGAAATCGTAACCGATTTGTCGTTTATCTTGATTACATATGTTTTAGCAATGCGTTTCTCAACTTCATACAGGCCATCATACGGTGGTGTTAGTGCCGGTTTCACAGCGTCTTTACGGACGAAAACGTGCGTAGGTGTTGCCAGCCCGGGTGCCATGAAAAGTTTCCGTTTAGCCTTGTGGGATGTGTCTGTGGGATGTAGCTCGTGCATGTTTTTAATCAACTCCTGGACGAATTCAGATTGTACTGCTTATGTGCGTGGCTCACACATGTCCCCTGGAAGTCTGAGTGATGTGCCATAATCTAGTTGAGCAGGGGTCGCCTTGATGTCCTCTTTGTACACTGATCGCAGGCGCAACAAGATAATCGGTAGTTGGTATGACCAATTTGAAGAATCACGGCACATAATCGCTGTCTTCAATGTTCTATGGAGCCTCGCTATCATCCCATTTCCTTGAGGGTGATACGCAGTTGTTCGCAAGTGTTGAATACCAAACACACGGGATAATTCTCGAAAAAGTGTCGATACGAATTTCCGGCCTTGGTCCGTAGATATTCTGAGCGGTACCCCAAAATGTTTTAACCACCCGTTCAACAATGCTAAGGCGTTGATGTCCTCTAGTGGGATTGCTTCTGGCCACCTGGAAAAACGATCTATTATAGTTAAGCAATACCTAAAACCATTCGATGGAGGTAGGGGGCCGATTAAGTCTATATTTATGTGGTCGAACTTCTGTGATGGTAGGCTATATCTTTCGAGAGGTGAGACTACATGTCTATTACTCTCCTTCTGTTTGAGCGCGAAAGTAAGCGGCTTATGATCGGTTGCTATGGTGAAATCTGTTCCTTCCAGGTGATGCCTGAAATATTTAATGGCACTATATATCGCGAGTAACTCTCGATCGTAAGTGCTATATTTTGTTTGGGCAACTGAACATTTTTTTGAAAAAAATGCTAGCGGTTGAAGTTCGTTTTCCACGATTTGGTGAATTACTGCCCCCATTGCGCTGTGTGCTAGGGGCGAAGCCTTTGCTAAATCTTCTTTGCACTTTTGAAAATGGTAAGTGGTGGTTTTGCTCCATTTTGTTAGTGTTTTGGCGTTTTTCTTGTTGCCTACTATCAGTGGGTTGAGATGTTGTTGGTGTTCTATAGCGCGTGGAATGAAACGTCTGTAAAAATTTAGAATGGCTAAAAATCGTTTCAGTTCATACGCGTGCTTTGGTAAAGGGAAATCGAGTACGTCCTCCACTTTTGCTGGTGTTGGGCCAATACCTTTAGAGGTAACGAAGTGACCCAAAAACTCAATTTGCTTTGCGCCGAAGACGCACTTTGATGCATTTATGATAAGACGATGTTGTCGGAGTCGATCAAAAATTAAACGAAAGTGTTTTGAATGCTCTTGTTCCGAATCTGACGAGACGAGAATGTCATCAACTTAGCAAAAACAAAATCTAGACAGCGGAGTGCTTCGTGCATGTACCTTTGAAAGGTCTGTGCTGCGTTTCGGAGGCCAAAGGGCATGCGCAGGAATTCATAAAGTCCGAACGGCGTAGTGACGGCAGTCTTAGGCACGTCTGCTTTAGCGACCGGTATTTGATAATACCCACGATATAAATCCATTTTTGAAAATATTGACTTACGGTGTAGGTAGCAGGTAAAATCCTGAATATGTGGTAGAGGGTAACGATCGGGTAGAGTTTGCGCGCTCAGGGCCCTGTAATCTCCGCAAGGGCGCCAGGTGTTATCGGGTTTTCGTACTATGTGTAGAGGCGAGGAGTAAGGGCTCTTGGATGGCTTGCAGACGCCCAATTTCATCAGGTATTGAAACTCACCTCTGATGGCTCGGTACTTCTCTGGTGTTAACCAAGGAGTGGTTTTGAAAATGTAGGTGGACCTTCCGTTTCAATGAAGGCTGAATGTTGTTGCTTATGCTACCTTCAAATGTTTTATTAATTTGAGTGATGTCTTTGAATTCGCGTAGTAATTCTGCGTCCTTGCTATTAATATCGTAGGTTGTGATTGCGTAATGTTCCACGTTAACTGCTTCTACGGCTCGACTTTTTAACTGCGTTTGGGCGTATATGATTTTGGAGTTGCGCATGTCTACTACGAGGTTAAATTTGCTTAAAAAATCGGCCCCAAGTATTTACCTGGTGTCAGCTGCGACGAAATCCCATTCAAAAGGTCTTCTTAGTCCCAAATTGAGAATTAATCGTGTAGTTCCAAACGTTTTGATTTGAGTGTTGTTGGCTGCGAACAACTTAGGTGTTGACTTATTTGGAGATTTACGACTTGTGCTGGGTGTGCTAACAATCAATATATCGACACCTGTATCGATCAAAAATCGTTTATTTGATTTGCGGTCGTAAATGAAAAGTCTATTGTTCAACATTGTGCTATATTAGCTGTGGCAGCGTGGGTTGGAGGTTGTATCAACGAACGTAGCTGCGGGCGCTGTTGACTTCCTCAGTTATTTGTCGTTTTGAAATTGCATGGTGCTTCGCATTTTTGTGCTTTATCTCCGAAACGTCTGTGGTACCAACAATTTTTTTGCTGCATAAATACCTTCTGATGAGTGACCTGTCTCACCATTACGGCTATGTGAGCGAGGCCTGCTGCTCCGGCGTCGCCTGTTGCTCAATTCGATTCTGGCGAGCGCTCACTCGATGCGGGACATTCTAGTTTCCATTGAGGAATTGTCATTTAGTTTGGTTGTTGGGGTAGTTTGCTCTTGTTGGCTATGAACTGTAACGGTGTTTGTCGAATTGGCTCGTAGAACATCTATTATTTCGTCGGCGATTGATGCCAGCTGCTCCAAAGTCATGTCGGTGTTCCCTTTGTCGATACCAGTTATCACTGCCTTTGCGGATACAGGAACTTTCTGTAACCAAAAGTCTTTAATTAATTGTTTGTCGGTAGTCAAACCTTGTGCCTTGTAGTTGCGTGAGCCTGTGACTTAGTTTGCTGTCACCTAGCTNCGCCTGTGCCTTGTAGTTGCGTGAGCCTGTGACTTAGTTTGCTGTCACCTAGCTGGATACCCGACGTTAGCTGCTCGAGGCGCGCGATTGGCGATACTGAAAATTTATTTAAAATTGCTTGGCGTAATGTTTCGTACTTGTCCTTGTTTGGTGGGTTTCGTACTATGTCGTATGCTTGCTCGTGCAACCGTTCATCCATGTACATCACAGCTATGTTAAACTTTGTACTGTCTCGTTTTTCCTGGTTCAATTTCCCGAAGTTTTTTATTCGAAAAAATGCTTCTAGGCGGGTGTCGCGAGCGGCAAAGCTGTTAACGTCTGCGTTGTCAGTGATTTTGTTACCTGATGTGGTTGATGTATCCTTATTGTCAGGGGCGGCACCGTCCAGGTTTTCTTGGGTATTTGGCATTTCACGAAAATGGAAATTGGAATACGGTTTGTAATATGTAGGACCACCGCGATTAGTAGGCTGTTCGCGGATAATGCGACGTCGTAGTTGTAAATAGAGTAGTGCCGTGTCTCGTCAGTGGTGGCGGGTTGCGTTGTAAGCGCGTTTAATTGCTAGACACCAAAATAGACTTGCTGATGGGTCGTGTGACACGTTGCGAGGCTGTGGTTGTCCCAACCTACTCACTTGCAAGCACAGATTTGTGGATGTAACCTGATTTAGTTCCAGTACCAGCGCAGGGAGCACGTTTTTTTTTGTCAAGTTGCGGGTTTGTGCTTCGCTACCATGTACTTCTGTTGCGAATGTTGTTCTGCTGGCGGGATCACCAGTTTGTAGGCGTTCTTATATTGTGCTAACAATATTTATTAAAAAGATATATTAACGTTTAAATTACAAATAAATGTCTAAAATCTATGATTTAATTAAAATTCCTTTTAAAGTTGAAATTTCTGCACACCAGTCCGTCCGGATCCCCAGTCGCCAGAAGAGAGAGCGAAGCGAACAAACGATAGGCGCAAGGTTGCATTTTAGCTTGTTATAAAATAGCGCCTTTGGCGTTGCCACAGGCCCACACAAGTTGCATGGGCATGAGAAATTTTTGACAATAAATTGGCGGCGTGCGTGGATATTAGGTTAGCCTGTAAAGTGCCGTATCCTCCTCTCATATAGGCGAATAATTTCGATGTCATAAGCTTTACCGATCGTCTTATTTCCACCTGTGAGATCTCTGCTAAGTAGTCGTAATCTTTTTGTATGATATTGCAACTAGTCCTTATAAGGATACTCAAGAGCACAGATATGCGTTTCCTGTTATAGGAGGGCAAAGATGCGCTTACACATTTTGCGGCCTTTCTATGCAACTTAACCCCATCCTTCATTTAGACATCTGAAAACTAAATTCGTATAACTTAAACATAGATCCAAAGCAGACCAAACACATGGGCTTCATTTTCAGCAAAACCATTGCTTATCATAAAATGAATACGTATTATGAATATCAGCCAGATTTTATAAAAGCTACGGATTTTGCAAATACCTCCACTATAGCGCCACCCAGCTGTCCATTTTTATCAAACAGGTACATAGCTCATATTTAAAATTTAAACGGAATCGATTAATAAATACGACTTTTATTAATAACTCTACTCCAGCGTCACCTAGCGAGTTTTCTAGTAGCATATAATAATGCAAGGTATAACCTCCGACAATTTGACTGAACTCTATCTAGTGGTTTTTGAGTTTAGTCCGAACAACGAAAACGGCTATCATTTAATGTATATAGATATGTAGAGAGGACAGTCTATAACGAAACTCATAAAAATCAAAGCTCCCAACTTTGTGCAAGATTTAAAAACAAAATTAAAAATTTTAAAAATTTTACCTTTTACTAAAAACTAAAAACAAAGTTACAATAGTTTAATGCGATTTAGAAATCTAAGGGAAAATGATTCTTTTTCGAATGATACCCGCCAGTTTACATAAATGTATATAGATGCAGCCTTTCCTATAACTACTTTCGCCATAAGTACAGTATTAATAACATATGTAGCTGTGTTAAATTTCAGGTCGTTATCATAATCTGTTCCTGAGATAAGCGGCATGAGTAGTTCAGTTTGTATGGAAGGTGCAACGCCTCCTTTTCCAATACCTGCCACATTTCGCCATAACGACTGTTTTGATAACGTATGTAGCTGTGTCGAATTTCAGGACCTTAGCGTAAGCGGTAAGCTATATGAGAAGTTCAATTTATATGGGAGGTGCCGCGCCCCCTTTTCAATGCCTACCAGTTTTCGCCATTAGTAGAGTATTTGTAATTTATGCATCCGTGCCGGTTAAGTTTCAGTTCCCAGCGTAATTCGTTTTAGAGCTATATTAATTTTTTACGTTATAGTTTGTATAAGAATTTTAGGAATATCCTGACCCCAGCGCCACCCACCGAGTAAATTTGTGGTCGGAATATTTACTTTTATGGTGCTGGCATATGTTCCAAATATGAACCAAATCGGTGCAGCCGTTTAGTAGATAGTTTACTGAAATACAATGTGGAGAAAATTATATGAAATTGTAAAACTTCGGCGTCTCTGATTTAATTTTTTGGCAGTCCCAACGAAGCGAAAAACCAAAAAAGGGCGATTGGTTCCGATTGAACACACTTCCTGAACACTATTCTTCATTATCTATTATGTACAGATAACGGCCTCTTACAATTTTATTATTCTCAAATACTTTCGATTGATACCCATATGACAACCTTTAGCTTATCTTATCAATTTAACTGAATTAAATTTTTCAAACAGTTTAATATCCGTATTTCAGTATTTCATTTATTTTACCAATTTAAATAAATACAAATTTTTTAAACTGGTGGCAACCACCCTAACTATAGTTTCGGCAATAAAATTTCCCAACCTCTTTAGTTTGATGCCAGTACTCCAATATTTAATCTATGTTACCATATAAATTGATTAAAAGTTTTCAAACAGGTGGCAACCTTCCACAAAGATATTTTCAGTTGTAAGCCTTTGTAAACCTCTTTCTTTTATAGATATATTACAATATTTACTATATCGTATCAATTAACTTAAACTGCAATTTTCAAACAGATGGCCACTCTCTAATTATTTTTTCTATATTGTAAGTTAGACCTCAAGCAATACATCGGTGAAAACCGCATACGAGTGATGCGCGTACAAACATACAGACAGACCGACAGACAGACACAAATTCTTAAAATTGTTGATTTGGCTTCTGTTGCTCTTATAAAGACCACCCATATTAATTTTTCTTTAATTTCTATAATGTAAAGACATCGGCCTGTTCCAATTTTATTATAAGCATAGATTTCGTTTATTTTAACAATTTAATTCAATTAAAATTTTCAAACAGGTGGCACCTCTCCCCAAAAATATTTTTGGCAGTAAACTTTCCTAAATCTCTTCAGTTTGATCCCCATATTGCATTATTCAATTTATCTTATAAACTAAATTTAATTAAAATTTTCAAACAGGTGGCAACACTAAAGAAATATTTTCGGCTGTAGGCCTTCTTAAACTCCTTTCTTTTGACGCCCATATTGCATTATTAACATTTTCTTATCAATTTATTTAATCTAAAATTTTCAAACAGGTGGCACTCTATTTTTTTGTAAGTCGCTTACGTTAATTTGGAGATTTTTTCATGAGATATTGAAGAAAAGCTACGAAAAGTACCAAAAAACACTTTTTTGAAAAAATCCATCCATTGTCCGAAAATTTTAAAATAACGAAAAAAATGCGGAACAAATGCAGGACACTTGGAAAAAATCAGTACATTTTCAGGGTTTTCAGGTTTGAAAAATAGTACGGTCCTGCAAAAAACAGAACGGATGGTTACCGTAGCGATATTGCATCCCTAGTCGTAATGCAAATGCATGCACAATAAAAGTTTACTAAGAAGGAAACATGCAAAAGTCTTAAGCAACGTCCTTAGCCGCTCGCTCCAATCCTAATATAACTGAATATAATTATTTAATTAATTTCGTAACTCTTGAGAAGATACTCAAGTTTCAAAAATGTATTTTTTGTTTTTTAATACAATTGTGTTTTATTTTTTTTTTTTTGAAGTTGGTTCATTATTTTTTGTCTTTTTAACAACTTATACAACAGCCTTTTCTTAAAATTGTATACCCTTTAGATTTATTCAAACAAAATTGAAGTAAAAGTTATGAAATGTTGGGAAAAAGCAATTGCTTAGTTTTTATTCATATGGCCCTATTTTTGAGGAGCCTAAAAACAGTTTCGTATTGTGTACAAATTTTCCCGTCGGTAAACGATTTCAGAGGATAAATTTACCAACCTTAAAAAAAAATATAAAAAATACTTGCCATGTACACTTTGTTTGGAAATTATTCACATAAAAAAAACCTTTGCATTCTAGCGAGATATATAGTTTTCTACGTGAAATTTATTTTTCCACCTACTGTTCCTCCTATCATAAATAATTACAATTATGCATCAAAGCCTTAATACTGCAAGTTACATACATATATGTAATACTTCTATATTGGCAGTAAGCTAACTTCTCAATGTGTAAGCATTCCGAAATCAAAGCGAGACAGTCTAGTACCGTTTTTGTCAATGTATTGTGTGCTTGAGTGCGGTTTTTGTATATGTGTTGTGTACATGTTTATTTATAAACGTATGTGTTCCTATTCTTTCGTACGTGTTTATTGATATGTCTGTACTGTAGTGTTTTCGGACGGTACTAGCTCTTACTGCCAATATAGGAGTATTACATATATGGTTACTTATCGTTGCCTTGGTAAGGAAAGCACCTAACTAATTTTATTTCGAAATTCAGCTATGTACATTACTCATTAAGGACCTAATAGAATTATAAAACTACTACATCAATAAATAAGTTTCCGTGTTTAGAAGAAATTCCCTAATGAAGAGCTCTTCTTTTTATACGGGTTTATAACTAAATACTCTGTAACAAAAATCTTAGATAGGGCCTTTCTATATTAAGGTAACGCTATGTATATGTGCACAACAAAATCGAATTTTTGCTACGCTTAATGCTTCTAACCTTTAGTGTAACTTAAACTTATTCGTATTCGTTAGGGTTTCTCGATGGTTGTTATACTGTTGCTGCTGTTTCGTGAAGAAAACTGAATAGTTTTATATTCGGTAGCGATTTAATTTGCTTGTATTAGAGCGCACAGAACATGGATAACATTATCCGAAATTCGTTTTCTTGTGAGGGGAGTTCGAGTTTTCATAATTAGCTCGCTAGCCAGGGGATACCTAATGCAAACGACTGGAAGTCGTGAGCCGCTTAAACCGAACACATAAGACCCGTTTTGGCCAATAGTGAACAAATGCCCAAACATATTTGTTCGAACTTGCAGAAATTCATAGTTCACAAGTGGATATCCAAAATAATTCTCCAATTCATCTCCAACCTTGGACACGTTCTTATTTCTCAATTTGATATCCAACATCATTCTCCAACTCATCTCCAACCTTGGGGAAATTATTAGTTCCCAAGTTTAATTTATTAATTAACCCCAACGGGTTTTACCCTCCTTTCCTGCCGCACCGACACGAGAGGTGCAGTCCGCGTGACGTATTTTTTTGTTTTTTGGTGCCGAGTCGTGTAAACAGGAGTTTGTTAAGTGTCGAGATATAAAACTATTCCGCTACAGAAATAAATTCATCAGCTGATATGCTAAAGTGGTATTTCAATAATTGAGAGTGGAAATGATAGTTTCGTTTATAGTAAAAATCGAGTCCGATATGTGAAATGTGCTGGAATTAGTGTNCCGAGATATAAAACTATTCCGCTACAGAAATAAATTCATCAGCTGATATGCTAAAGTGGTATTTCAATAATTGAGAGTGGAAATGATAGTTTTGTTTATAGTAAAAATCGAGTCCGATATGTGAAATGTGCTGGAATTAGTGTTCAAATATTGACATAAACAACGGAATGATTCGTTTAGTTCAAAATTAGTTTTGCACGGCTTCAAAACCATAGGTCGAAAGTGTCTTGACGCTCGAGATGGAACATTCAAATTTACCCCAGCCAGAAGAGCCGGGCTATTAACCAAGCCTGTCACTCATTTTACGGTAAATATTACACATAGCATTTCTCTACGACTTGCGAGTGTAGGCAAATTTATGAGCTTTAGACGACTAGTGTAAGCGGGAGATTGTACGTCCGTCACGCTAGCTGACCCACTTCTAAAAAAAATTATAAAAAATTACTCAGGAATTAGGTGCAATTTAGGTGCAATTTAGGGCCTCCAAAATTAATTTCGGTGCACAGCGTGACGTCACGCTACTATTCTGACAAAAAAGAGGTTGTGTCGGAGGAGTATTTTTGAGCATTTGTGCGTATGAAGCAAAGTTATTAACAGTCATTGGCGCAGACATTGGCTTAGCGGGTTCTGGTATGGGGTGTGCCTAATAGGATTATTTTTGGGAATTGTTTTATCTTTCATTGGGATATAAACTGGACAACCTCTAGTTAGCAGTGTGATTTCCACCGCAGTTACTGCACTTTTTGGATTTTGGGTCCATTTTTGGTTTCACGCAATCTTCAGAAGTGTGTTGATCCCCACAGATAACACAGACACCAAGTAAGGTGCAGTAGCGACGTATGTGGCCACATTCCTGGCAGTTATGACACTGAACAGGGCCAGATGTGAAGAAGATATCGTAATTGTTATATTTGATGCACTTACCCTTTCTTCAGATTGTGAAAGTCAGGTTCTAGCTCTATTTTGACCATCGATTGAGGGATGTTTCTTTATTTTTGATGTTGAAAACATTGCTCACCTTAAAACCTTCTTCCCTAAGAGTATTTTCTAGTTCACACTGGACTCGATGCCTTTTATGACAACTTCTAGTCCTCGACTACTTTTAAGTTGATAGGTGTAATATAATTTCTTTCTCTTATCAAACTCAGGAACAGTTGCTCAGTTACTCTCTCAAAAGTGTCAATGTTTTATGTCAATGGAACGACTTCCTGTAAGTTCTTACAAAATCCTGTAAACCGGACTGCTATTGGAACAGACAAAATATGTAGCGATCTGACCCAGTCTGAGCAGTAGCATTTTTTTGCTTGTTTTTCTTCTTTTTGTTACAGCGCTTTTATCAACTTGCAATATTGTGAGTTCAGACTAGAGATGAGCGCGGGATAGCGGGACCCTCGGTACTGATTTAAAATTGGCCGGGATGGGCGGTATCGGTAAGATCTGTAAAAATATGGCGGGCGGGACGGGACCAAAATCCATTCTCGACACTCCCGATAAAACCGCAACCCCCACAAATTCACAAAATCATAATTAAAAACGATGTTTGAAATATGCACTTCTAATGCTTCATTGAGACGAAAACAAACAGCAAAGCAAAACAAAATCGGACGATGCCAGATCTTTCATTATTATTTGAAACTAATTTGAAAGACATGAACATTTTTTTCAACCTTCGATCGGCTTGTGAACCACGCCACACACGTTGAAATCTCAACCGATCGTTTCAATTTGTTGTCCGTTTGTAGCCTGCTTTAGAGATAGATATCGGGACCCATGGGACCCGCGGTACAATTCTGAAAAACGTCGGGATGGGCGGATTCGGGACTTAAAAATCGAATTTCGAGATGGGCGGGATCGGGATTAAATGTTTAGTCCCATGCCCATCTCTAGTTGGAACGCCCATATAGTAGTATATGTATACATATATTTTTATGAACAACATATTTGTACATAGCATATTACACTAATGTAATTAAAAAATCACAAAAACATCTTAAATCGACATTCAATATCGATATTTTTTGGTCGATATATCGATCAGCCGATATTTTTGTTGGTTAATATCGATGATTTTATGAGCGATATTTACGGTGACCATAAATATGGATTCAAAATGAAGGACAATTTTTCAAAAATATGCCTACATATATTTACGTAGTATAAAAACATCAAAAGAGTATTTATGATTCCAAATTCTCAATACATTTTAAACTTTAAAAATGGATCACGTTTTCTTCATTGATATTAATCTTTTTTTACATGAATATTTATAAAAGTATAGTAAAACATATTATAATTACATTAGCTTACACGAAAAGTGAAAATCTTTAAAAGATTATTTTATAGGCAAATTTTGAGCCGTTCAAAACGAAAACAATACCTTTCTTTTTTTGTTTTTTTTGGTACTTTTCGCAGTTATTTGTCAAAAATCGAAGTCATGAATTTACGTAAACGACGAGTTACAAAGTGCCCTTTACAAAAATATATAATTTGTGCAGATTGCGCTCCATAGCAT
>NW_016165592.1:7275-12465 GCF_001687245.7 Rhagoletis zephyria | reverse complement strand
TTACATTTCTAATCCGATTTTCATTATCTTTGGCTCAAAGTTTACTGTAATGATATATGAGAGAAATGCCAAAACGTGAGCAAGAATGGAAGAAGAAGAAAAAATGTTGCAAGGAAAACGTAAACAAGTTGCACCAGTGTGACGTCATGCAAACAACGATTCTGTCAAATTCGTTAAGAGAGGAATAGCGGTCCGAGATCGGCGCAATCTTTGTATTCTCTCAATCGTGATTTATAGCGAACCAGTGCTGGGTCTAAACGTACTACATGCGCACCAGTTTAGAACTAGAGATTTTCCCCACAGGGATTGTGTACTTGAGTGCGGTTTTTGTATATGTGTTGTGTACATGTTTATTTATAAAAGTATGTGTTCCTATTCTTTCGTACGTGTTTATTGATATATCTGTACTGTAGTGTTTTCGGACGGTACTAGCTCTTACTGCCAATATAGGAGTATTACATATATGGTTACATATCGTTGCCTTGGTAAGGAAAGCACCTAACTAATTTTATTTCGAAATTCAGCTATGTACATTACTCATTAAGGACCTAATAGAATTTTAAAACTACTACATCAATAAATTAGTTTCCGTGTTTAGAAGAAATTCCCTAATGAAGAGCTTTTCTTTTTATACGGTTTTACAACTGTAACAAAAATGTTAGATAGGGCCTTTCTATACTAAGGTAACGCTATGTATATATGCACAATAAAATCGAATTTTTGCTACGCTTAATGCTTCTAACCTTTAGTTTAACTTAAACTTATTCGTTTCTCGATGGTTGTTATACTGTTGCTGCTGTTTCGCGAAGAAAACTGAATAGTTTTATATTCGGTAGCGATTTACTTTGCTTGTATTAGAGCGCACAGAACATGGATAACATTATCCGAAATTCGTTTTCTTGTGAGGGAAGTTCGAGTTTTCATAATTAGCTCGCTAGCCAGGGGATACCTAATGAAAACGACTGGAAGTCGTGAGCTGCTTAAACCGAACACATAAGACCCGTTTTGGCCAATAGTGAACAAATGCCCAAACATATTTGTTCGAACTTGCAGAAATTCATAGTTCACAAGTGGATATCCAAAATAATTCTCCAATTCATCTCCAACCTTGGACACGTTCTTATTTCTCAATTTGATATCCAACATCATTCTCCAACTCATCTCCAACCTTGGGGAAATTATTAGTTCCCAAGTTTAATTTATTAATTAACCCCAACGGGTTTTACCCTCCTTTCCTGCCGCACCGACACGAGAGGTGCAGTCCGCGTGACGTATTTTTTTGTTTTTTGGTGCCGAGTCGTGTAAACAGGAGTTTGTTAAGTGTCGAGATCTAAAACTATTCCGCTACAGAAACAAATTCATCAGCTGATATGCTAAAGTGCTATTTCAATAATTGAGAGTGGAAATGATAGTTTTCTTTATAGTAAAAATCGAGTCTGATATGTCAAACGTGCTGGAATGAGTGTTCCAATCTTGACATAAACAACGGAATGATTCGTTTAGTTCAAAATTAGTTTTTCATGGCTTCAAAAACATAGGTCGAAAGTGTCTTGACGCTCGAGATGGAACATTAAAATTTACCCCAGCCAGAAGGGCCGGGCTATCAACCAAGCCTGTCATTCATTTTACGGTAAAAATTACACATAGCATTCTCTACGACTTGCGAGTGTAGGCAAATTTATGAACTATAGACGACTAGTGTAAGGGGGAGATTGTACGTCCGTCACGCTAGCTGATCCATTTCTCCAAAAAATTATAACAATTACTCAGGAATTAGGTGCAATTTACGGCCTCCAAAATTAATTTAAGTGCTCACTCGGTTTCTGAGAAAATGGCAAAAATAAACTTCGTCGAACACTGGTAAATATTATTCTGCAATTAGGTGCAATTTAGGGCCACCAAAATTAATTTCGGTGCACACTCGGTTTCCGAAATATTCTCAAAAAATGTGATTTTTGTGACGTCACGCTAGCTGACCCACCCAATAAACTTCGTCGAAAACTGGTAAATATTATTCAGGAATTAGGTGCAATTTAGGGCCACCAAAATTAATTTCGGTGCACACTCGGCTGAACCAAATCAAATTTTTTGCGAATATTTCGGAAACCGAGTGTGAGCCGAAATTAATTTTGGTGGCCCTAATTGCACCTAATTCGTGAATAAAATTACCAGTGTTCGATGCAAATTAGTGGGTGGGTCAGCTAGCGTGACGTCACGCTGGCTGACGTAAAACCCATTTTAATTTTGGTGGCCCTAAATTGCACCTAATTCCTGAATAGTATTTACCAGTGTTCGACGAAATTTAATGGGTGGGTCAGCCAGCGTGACGTCACACATTTTTGCGAATATTTCGGAAACCGAGTGTGCACCGAAAATAATTTTGGTGGACCTAAATTTCACCTAATTCCTGAATAATATTTTCTAGTGTTCGACGAAATTTAGGGGGTGAGTCAGCGAGCGTGACGTCACGCTGGCTGACCCAAATCACATTTTTTGAATATTTCCGAAATCGAGTGTGCACCGCCATTAGGTTTGGTGGCCCTAAATTGCACCTAATTCCGGAATAATATTTACCAGTGTTCGACGAAACCGAGTTAGCACTTAAATTCATTTTGGAGGCCCTGAATTGTACCTAATTCCTGAGAAATTTTTATCATTTTTTGGAGAAGTAGGTCAGCTAGCGTGATGGACGTGGAGATTGTAGTCTGAATCCGAGTTAAAATCACGCAATGCAAAAAAGCAAGAATAGTTTTTGAATTGATTCAATCCTTTATGAATGAACTTGGTAGCGGGGATTCCAAACAATAGATCCGTATTCTAGTATAGGTCTAACTAAATTGGGGAAAAAAGCTTTTGTAGCATAAGGATCTTTGACTATCGCTTTACAAATGCAAAAACGCCTTTGGCTTTATTGACTGTAACATTAGTATGAAGGTTGAAATTGAGTTTGGAATTCATTGTGATACCAAGATCGGAAAAATTGGATACCTGCTCCGCATTATAATTTGCAATTGAATAAACAGCTGGTTGAACTACCCTTCGAGAGAAACACATAACTTTACATTTTTTAAGGTTTAGTGGTATAAAGTTTGTATTACACCAACTAACCACGTTGCTTAGATCAGCTTATAACAAAGACCTTTCTTCGATAGAGGACAACGATTTAAAAAGTTTCACATCATCGGCATACATTGAAATTTTTGAATATTTTATTATAGAAGAAATATCGTTAATGAATATCAGCAACAGTATCGGACCAATGTGGCTTCCCTGAGGAACTCCTGAAGAAGCTTTAATGATGTTGCAAGAACAATTTTTAAATTTAACTCTTTGTGTTTTACCAGAGAGGTAAGAAGAGATCCATTGAAGAAGACTGGACTGAAAGCCAATTAGGTCGAGTTTACGGATGAGTAACGAGTGACATACCTTGTCAAAAGCAAAAAAAAATCGTTGTATATTACGTCGGTATGAGCATTTTCTCTTAAACCGTTTGAGACATGAGTTGTAAACTCCAATTAATTAGTGATAGTAGATTTTCCTTTAGAAAACCCGTGTTGAGATTGTGAACTTGAAGAAGATATAGAATATGTCAGCTGAATAACAATAATTGCTTCGAATAATTTGGGGATAGCGGGGAGCTTCGATATGCCTCGATAGTTTTCTATAGAGGACCTGCTGCCCAACAATACCAATAACCACTTGATCAAGTGAATTGCAGCGGAATAGCTGCGCTTGATTGTGTTGGCATAACAAAAATGAAAATAGTGGAAAAAAGCAAACGATAATTTACAAGGCGTACTTAGCACGGTGCATAGGCAACTGGCTGAGTCAGTGGGATCGTCGGTTCGAATCCTACTGAAAGAAGTCTGATGAGGAAATGTGGTGATTTCCGAAATAGCTATCACTTCTACCATTTTTTCAAATTATTGTTGCTTTTCCACAATAAATTTTCATTTAAAAAAGGCCTCGAGCTCAATATAAATTGTTGAATATAATTGTTACTAGTGAACCCGCATAGTGTTAAAGTGCCAACAATTAATTAAATTTTTAAACAGGTGAAACCCTATTCAAAAATCTCTAAAAATATTCCTAATGATTAATCTAAACCATTTCTCAGTGATGAGAGGTCTCGCATGGTGTCGGTTTTCATTTCATTAAATTTCAAATCTCCCTGTAACTTCAAAAAAACTAAACCTGTGCACATCTATGTAGAATCCCAGTTCTTTATTTTGACTTCTCATTTTGGAAATTCGATATAACGTTGCAGATGTGATGACCTTCAAAAAAAAATAGATGGCACCTCTAATAAAGAACATTATCAGCCTACCTAGTGAAATAATATAAAGTGTGCCAGATAGCGATGACATTCTATTTCGGTACTCTTATTTGACAATTTATTATCTTTGATTTGACTTTCACGTTAACCTTTTTGAGTGAGAACTTATGAATTTTTTCGATTTGAATAAAAAAATCAACAAAATATGCCAAGAAACTCTTGCCGCTTGCGCAAAAGCACACATAGCGTTGCAGTGCTGTTGTTTTCAGTCCACAAATATGTGGATCTAAGCCGAAATAGGACAGAGATGTGCAACCACACCAACGGTTGATGCCAGAATTGGAAAAAGCGAATACCAGAAACTAAAGAAAATATAATAAAAAAATCAAATTTTGCTTTCAAATATGAAGACGTCAGTTACCTGGTACACTTTATATTATTTCACTATGATCAGCCTATAATTTTCTTAAAACTCTTTCGTTTGCCACTAATATTTCGATATTTCGTTTATGTATCTTTCGTATAAGTAAATCAAATTTGACTTTTCAAACAGATGCCAACCCCTTTAAAAGTATTTTCAAACTAAAATCTTTCGCCTGGCATTGTTATACATATTTCAATTAACTGATGAATTAAGTTGAATTTAATTTTTTTAAGCACATGGCAACTCTCCTAAATACAGTTTAGAAACAAATTATTTTCAAACGCATTTCGATTGATACCCATCTTTTGACAATCCATTTAACTTATTAAATAATTGGAGCTTAATGTTTTCAACAAAAAAAAACAAATGTCCAGCATAAAGATTTCTTAACACTCGTTCTTTTGACAACCATATTTTAAAATTTCATGTAACTTATATATATCAAACGAAATACCACTTTCAACCTTCTTAAAAATTATTTTCGAACTAA
>NW_016165592.1:3657-3878 GCF_001687245.7 Rhagoletis zephyria | reverse complement strand
CAGTCAAAATCGGGATGGGATGAAACCAACGGGAAATGTTATATCGGTCAAAAACAAGTTATACGTGGCCACGCGTTTCACGCAAAGTCACATAACCTTTGTCAAAATGAGATACCTTCACTTAATTGTGAATAAAAGCGAAATGCGTCCATCGATTTGCATGATCTATGTCTCATTTTGCTTAAAGGTTATGTGACTTTGCGTGAAAGTAATACGACTTG
>NW_016165592.1:0-3378 GCF_001687245.7 Rhagoletis zephyria | reverse complement strand
ACCAACAACCACATGATCAAGTGAATTGCGATATAACTTTCCCCGGTATTTTGAACCCTTCCCGATCACTGACCTCTACCATTTGTCTCACAGTGTAATTTACAAGGCGTACTTAGCACGGTGCATAGGCAACTGGCTGAGTCAGTGGGATCGTCGGTTCGAATCCTACTGAAAGAAGTCTGATGAGGAAATGTGGTGATTTCCGAAATAGCTATCACTTCTACCATTTTTTCAAATTATTGTTGCTTTTCCACAATAAATTTTCATTTAAAAAACGGCCTCGAGCTCAATATAAATTGTTCAAGATATTCATTAATGATATTTCTTCTATAATAAAATATTCAAAAATTTCAATTTATGCCCAAGAATGATAGAACACAAGATTGCGCCGTCCTGGGCGTTGACATTTGTGTACCACAAGTAAACAAAGAATAGAGCGAAAAGGAGAACGAGTTAAATCTTCCAAAACAGTTCACTTTACAGCGAAAAACGTGTTTTAATTTTGCTAAACGCGAAAATATTGCATTTTTCACCTAATCTATTAGAGAATAGGTAACATTTTAGTGCACTCCATTGCTTTGCAATTGAGGCTGCTTCAGCAAACGTTTTAGTGCACTCCATTGTTTTGCAATTAAGACTGCTGCAGAAAACTGCGGCAGCATCTCAGCGGGATTGATTAGTTACCTTGCTAATGGTGGCTGCTTGGAGCAGAAGCAAAATCATTGTGAGGAAATGCTGTTAATGTAATAATAAAGAAACATTTCGGGAACGCCTTTGCCGTGCCCTATGTACCCAAAATGCAGCGATTCGTTCCAGCGCTACACTTGCATCTACGCATCTTGCATCTTGACGGCTGTCGCAATTTAACACACAGCACTTCATTTTACTAGTTTCTACGCAGTCTTAAACTCAAAAATCACTCACAAATTGCAAATTAACACAGTTTAAACTGATTTTTCACATATAATTAAATTTCTCTTTCGCTGATTTGTAAACAAAGGTTTGTTTACAAGTTACCACAACTGTCAAAATCGGCAAAACCAAAGTAGCGGTACCACTGACGTCGCCACCCCTGTTCGCTGCACCGTGATGTATGCCGATGATGTGAAACTTTTTAAATCGTTGTCCTCTATCGAAGAAAGGTCTTTGTTACAAGCTGATCTAAGCAACGTGGTTAGTTGGTGTAATGCAAACTTTATACCACTAAACCTTAAAAAATGTAAAGATATGTGTTTCTCTCGAAGGGTAGTTCAACCAGCTGTTTATTCAATTTCAAATTATAATGCGGAGCAGGTATCCAATTTTTTCGATCTTGGTATCACATTGGATTCCAAACTCAATTTCAACCTTCATATTAATGTTACAGTCAATAAAGCCAAAGGCGTTTTTGCATTTGTAAAGCGATAGTCAAAGATCTTTATGCTACAAAAGCTTTTTTCCCCAATTTAGTTAGACCTATACTAGAATACGGATCTATTGTTTGGAATCCCCGCTACCAAGTTCATTCATAAAGGATTGAATCAATTCAAAAACTATTCTTGCTTTTTTGCATTGCGTGATTTTAACTGGGATTCAGACTACAATCTCCACGTCCATCACGCTAGCTGACCTACTTCTTCAAAAAATTATAAAAATTTCTCAGGAATTAGGTGCAATTTAGGGCCTCCAAAATTTATTTAAGTGCTAACTCGGTTTCGTCGAACACTGGTAAATATTATTCCGGAATTAGGTGCAATTTAGGGCCACCAAAACTAATTGCGGTGCACACTCGATTTCGGAAATATTCAAGAAAATGTGATTTGGGTCAGCTAGCGCGACGTCAAGCTGGCTGACCCACCCACTATATTTCGTCGCACGTTGGAAAATATTATTCAGGAATTAGGTGCAATTTAGGGCCACCAAAATTAATTTCGGTGCACACTCGTTTTCCGAAATATTCGCAAAAAGTAAAAAATCTATGATTACGCGTCTTTCTTCGCCGTCAACTAGGTTAGGCATCTTTCTTCGCTGAAGTTTTTCTTAAGCGCCTTTTTTCGTTTTTTTGTATGCGTCTTTTTTCGCCGTCGAAACACTAGCTCGCCTTTATTCGTGTCTAGTGACGTTATACATACATATTATGCCGATTACAACTCTTCAAACTTTTTGAAACGTTATAACTCGGAAACAGTGGCTCTTAGGAAAAAAGTATTTACAAATTTTTTATAGATAATTATCCGATCTACAATTTTTGTCCAAACTAATTTTATGATAAACTTACCGTTTTGCTGAAAATCGCGTAAAAACCGGTTTTTGTGACCTTTGACCCCGAGTAACTTTTTTCCAGGTATCGGATCGATGAGGACTTTTTAGACTTCATGATGGTATTTTGAACAATCCTACCAATTTTCAGCTGGGTGGGAGTTTTTTTTAACCTCGAATGTCTAAATTTACTGGACTATGATCTACATTGGTCTACATGGTCTACAAGACCAGTCATAGTGTACACCAGTGGTCGGCACGCCATAGTTCACTGAGTGCTGTCTGAGCACGTGTGCGTTTCACACGTATACGAAGAGCGGCAGCAGAACAGTGCATTTAACGCACACAGTCTCACTTATTGAATCGTTTGAATGTGATAGAATGCCGACCACTATTGAACTATTTTCGGTTTCACTGTGCCCGATTTTATGAGAACACTGAAATTACTGTTCTTTTTCATCACAACATTGCTTTACAGGCGGAGCAACACGATTGTGTATTGCAGTAACGAAGCAAATTTCACTATTTCATTTCACTTTACAATAGTGTTAATTGAAATTCAATGGTGTACATAGTCAGAGAACGTAGATAGATAGAGGTGCAAATTTTTGGAACGTAAAATTGTTTGGCTGAAAAATAAATCCATGGAATATCACCACACCGCGATTAACATTTCGACAAGAGTTAACAGCAAAAAATGTAAATATTCTGTTATGATAATGTTATGTTATGTTGCAAGTGTCTGGCTGTGTTGCTAGGTTGCTGGTGAATGCAGAAACATATTCATGTATATTTTTATACCCGAGCGCACTTGTGCACAAGGGTATATTAATTTTGTTCACATAAGGGTTGTTTGTAACAGCCAAAACGAATCGAGAAAGATATAGACAAATGTATACATATATGCTCAGAATGAATAGAGGAATCGATTTAGCCATGTCTGTCTGTCCGTCTGTCCGTCCGTCCGTGTACACGATAACTCGAGCAAAAATTGAGATATCTCAACGAAATTTGGTATGTAGGTTTCTGTTAATCCAAGGTAGGTTGGTATTGAAAATGGGCGAAATCGGACAGTAACCACGCCCACTTCCCATATAACGGTAATTTCCAGAAATACGAAAACTGCGATATTTTAGTAAC